>NW_028181486.1:0-8000 GCF_963514085.1 Chelon labrosus
ATACACCATCAGTACACCTATACACCGTCAGTACTGATCCTATACACCGTCAGTACCCCACCTATACACCATCAGTACACCTATACACCATCAGTACTGATCCTATACACCGTCAGTACACCTATACACCATCAGTGCATCAGGGTTCAGATTAGAACAGTTTAAATGTTGATCAATAATCGTTTGTCTCGTTAGCAGCTCTGATGGTTTGATTGATTATTGATGACTGATCAGCTTCTTCCTCTTTTATTCTTCTTTACTGTTTGATGTCGCTGATAAATAAACAACAACAACAACAACAACAACTCGCCTGTGTCTGGGTCATAGACTTTATAATAGTCCCGGCGGGAAGAGAAGCTAAGCTAACCGGCTAACGTCTCAGGGAACGGGGACTTCAGACAACCGTTGGTCGCAGAGCTCGGCTCAGATGTGAACTCTTAAAAAACAGGTGAACAGTTACCTGACAGGTTAGTTGTGCTGCTTTCCTGCTGAACAGGTAGAGACTGTTTTAGGTCCGTCTCTGCTGGTTCTTCTTCGTCTACCGCTCCTGGTTCTTCTTCGTCTACCGCTCCTGGTTCTTCTTCGTCTAGTCCTCTGAGTTCTTTGGCGCCACCTAACGAGCCTGGTGTAGAACAACAGAGTAGATGTATTTATATATATATATATTAGAATAAATACTATTTAATGTTCAGGAGACAGAGAGAAAGATGGCGGGAGGTTTCTCATCTGTCTCTTTATTCTGTTCCTGTTTTCCTACTCGGTGAATAAAGCTACAGACGAGAAGAGAAACGCTTCGGTTCTGTCGCTGCAGAACTTGACACCGGAACAACAACCTTTGACCCGGAAACTGAAGCCCTTTCAACATCCGGGTTACGGAGCGTGGAGACGCTGAAGCTTCGTTTGTCTTCGTCGGTAAATCCGTCAAATTAACACAATATTAAGTTTCCAGTCGTCAGTCCCACCTGCTCAGGTGTAGCTAATGCTCATGTTAACTTCATCTCGGCACTAAACTCCAGTTAAACGTTTTAGTCTGAATCACTAATTCAGTCAAAGTGTTTTTCATCCATCTCATCACAAACCTGCAGAGATTTTAAAACCAGGAAAAGAACAGATTTCCACATTTGAACCGACAGTAGTGTTTGTCTGACATGTTTATTTAGATGGATTCATTCAGAGGTGATGTCAGAAATGTTTGTTATCATCAGATATTTACTGGTTCGCTCTTGATTCTTATTGCAGCAGAAACAGAATTAAAATGTCCGACGAGGAGGATGCGGCTCCGGCCGTGAAGAGGACTCGGGTTTTCTACGGGAGCCTGGAGGAGAAAGAGCGGGAGCGCCTGAAGGCGGAGGTGGCGAGCTCCACGGTCACAGGAAGTGATGCGGTGAAGGCTGGGATTGAGGCGGGAAACATCAACATCTCCTCAGGTGAGTTCAGCAAATGTCAGCAACTTCCTGTCGACTGAGGAGAAGTTCCTGATCCAGTGGTGGTCCAGCAACACCATCGTCATGACAACAGTGGGTCAGATGTTTGAACCAGTCGATCACCGACCGCATTGGTCCAACAGCGATGGACGCCTGGGGGTCACATGACCTGTGTTGTGAAACATGGTGGCTGGAGCTGCGTAGCGTGACCTGATGGTTTGACTCCCATCATGCTTTGCAGGAGACACTCTGGAGATGGAGGAGCGGGTCAGTGAGCGGCAGCAGGAAGCACTCGCTGAGTTTGAGCGGCGGCGGCGAGCGCGACAGATCACTGTCTCCACTGATGATGCAGAGGTGAAGGCTGGCCTCCGAGCACTTGGAGAGCCAATCACATTGTTTGGAGAGGGACCAGCTGACCGCCGGGAGAGGTGCGTCATTTTATTTAGTCTCTTGACTCCGTCCCGCTACAACGGCACAAAGAGACGAGGAAACGACGTTGTGTTGTTTGTTGTTGTTCAGGCTGCGCAGTGTTCTGTCCGTGGTCGGTCCAGACGCTCTGAAGAAGTCCAGGAAAGACGAGGAGCGAGCCAAGAGATCACAGGACGAGGTCATACAACACGCCACGTCCACGCCACGTACACGCCACGTACACGCCACGTCCAGGCAACATGCCACGTACACGCCACGTACACGCCACGTACACGCCACGTCCAGGCAACACGCCACATACACGCCACGTACACGCCACGTACACGCCACGTCCAGGCAACACGCCACGTACACACCACGTACACACCACGTACACACCACGTACACGCCACGTACACGCCACGTCCAGGCAACACGCCACGTCCAGGCAACACGCCACGTACACGCCACGTACACGCCACGTACACGCCACATACACGCCACATACACGCCACGTCCAGGCAACACGCCACATACACGCCACGTCCAGGCAACACGCCACATACACGCCACGTCCAGGCAACACGCCAGATTTAACCTAACTGGACCAGATGAATCTAAACCAGACTTTTTGACCAATCACAGTGTCACCAGACATGGTACCATGAAGGCTCCGCCTCCCTGAAGGACGCTCGACTCTGGTTGGCTAAATACTCTCTGCCCCGGTGAGTGATCATCGAACCGACCAATGAAACACAGGACACGTTTCATGGACCAATCAGATTTGGGAACAGTAAATAATTATTGTCAATGAAAACGTAAAACAAATAAATGAAACGTCAGCTGTGACATCATCTTCCTGTTCCTCCTCAGAGCCATGAGGCGTCTGGAGGCTGCACGCGCTCAGAAGGAGGTTACCGACGCAACCAAGACCATCCGGCAACAAGAGCTCCACAAGAGTCTGAGGGTGAGTACTCTGAGTATTAGTACTCTGATGACTCTGAGTGTTAGTACCCTGATGACTCTGAGTGTTAGTACCCTGATGACTCTGAGTATTAGTACCCTGATGACTCTGAGTGTTAGTACCCTGATGACTCTGAGTGTTAGTACCCTGATGACTCTGGGTGTTAGTACCCTGATGACTCTGAGTATTAGTACTCTGACGACTCTGAGTGTTAGTACCCTGATGACTCTGGGTGTTAGTACCCTGATGACTCTGAGTATTAGTACTCTGACGACTCTGAGTGTTAGTACCCTGATGACTCTGAGTGTTAGTACCCTGACGACTCTGGGTGTTAGTACTCTGATGACTCTGGGTGTTAGTACCCTGATGACTCTGGGTGTTAGTACTCTGATGACTCTGAGTGTTAGTACCCTGATGACTCTGGGTGTTAGTACTCTGATGACTCTGGGTATTAGTACCCTGATGACTCTGGGTGTTAGTACCCTGATGACTCTGGGTGTTAGTACCCTGATGACTCTGAGTGTTAGTACTCTGATGACTCTGAGTATTAGTACTCTGATGACTCTGAGTGTTAGTACTCTGATGACTCTGAGTATTAGTACTCTGATGACTCTGAGTATTAGTACCCTGATGACTCTGGGTATAAGTACTCTGATGACTCTGAGTGTTAGTACCCTGATGACTCTGAGTATTAGTACCCTGATGACTCTGGGTATTAGTACCCTGATGACTCTGGGTATAAGTACCCTGATGACTCTGAGTATTAGTACCCTGATGACTCTGGGTATTAGTACCCTGATGACTCTGGGTATTAGTACCCTGATGACTCTGAGTGTTAGTACCCTGATGACTCTGGGTATTAGTACCCTGATGACTCTGGGTATTAGTACTCTGATGACTCTGAGTGTTAGTACTCTGATGACTCTGAGTGTTAGTACTCTGATGACTCTGAGTGTTAGTACTCTGATGACTCTGAGTGTTAGTACTCTGATGACTCTGAGTATTAGTACTCTGATGACTCTGAGTATTAGTACCCTGATGACTCTGGGTATAAGTACTCTGATGACTCTGAGTGTTAGTACTCTGATGACTCTGAGTATTAGTACCCTGATGACTCTGGGTATAACTACTCTGATGACTCTGAGTGTTAGTACTCTGATGACTCTGAGTATTAGTACCCTGATGACTCTGGGTATTAGTACCCTGATGACTCTGGGTATAAGTACTCTGATGACTCTGAGTGTTAGTACCCTGATGACTCTGGGTATTAGTACCCTGATGACTCTGGGTGTTAGTACTCTGATGACTCTGAGTATTAGTACTCTGATGACTCTGAGTGTTAGTACTCTGATGACTCTGGGTATTAGTACTCTGATGACTCTGGGTATTAGTACCCTGATGACTCTGAGTGTTAGTACCCTGATGACTCTGGGTATTAGTACCCTGATGACTCTGAGTGTTAGTACCCTGATGACTCTGAGTGTTAGTACCCTGATGACTCTGGGTGTTAGTACTCTGATGACTCTGAGTGTTAGTACCCTGATGACTCTGAGTGTTAGTACTCTGATGACTCTGGGTGTTAGTACTCTGATGACTCTGAGTATTAGTACCCTGATGACTCTGAGTGTTAGTACTCTGATGACTCTGAGTGTTAGTACCCTGATGACTCTGAGTATTAGTACTCTGATGACTCTGAGTATTAGTACCCTGATGACTCTGAGTATTAGTACTCTGATGACTCTGAGTATTAGTACTCTGATGACTCTGAGTGTTAGTACTCTGATGACTCTGGGTATTAGTACTCTGATGACTCTGGGTATTAGTACCCTGATGACTCTGAGTGTTAGTACCCTGATGACTCTGGGTATTAGTACCCTGATGACTCTAAGTATTAGTACCCTGATGACTCTGAGTGTTAGTACTCTGATGACTCTGAGTATTAGTACTGTGGTATTATCAGTAAATACTCTGTGGATCAATCGACTCTAATTCAAGACGATCTTATTTTCCAGAACCTGAACAACTTCTGCAGTCAGATCGGTGACGATCGACCAATCAGCTTCTGCCACTTCAGCCCAGATTCTAAAATGCTGGCCACGGCCTCCTGGTACCTAGCTAGCATTAGCACTAGCATTAGCACTAGCATTAGCACTAGCATTAGCACTAGCATTAGCATGAGAGAGTGTTGTATTCTGTGGTGTAATGAGGTTAATGCTTGCCCCCCCCAGGAGTGGTCTGTGTAAGCTGTGGTCCGTCCCAGACTGCAGCCTGATCCGTACGCTCAGAGGTGGGCGGAGCTTCACTGGCGTTTAGTTACAGTTGTTTTTATCTCTTTATTTCTTTTTAATTCTCTACTGTCAACATGTCCTTTTATAACGAAGACTCCTCCCCCTGTCTCTCCCTCCTCTGATTGGTTGAAGGACACAATACCAACGTGGGGGCGATAGTCTTCCGTCCGCAGGCCGGAGTTTCTCTGGACCAATCAGATGTCAGCTTGGCCTCGTGTGCTGCAGATGGATCCGTGAAGCTGTGGAACCTAGAGAGGTAGGGGAGGGGGGATGGGGGGGGTGAGAACTATAATAATAATAATAATAATAATAATAATAATAATAATGTCTGGTTGCCGTAGCGATGAACCTGTGGCGGACATTGAGGGACACAGTGATCGAGTGTCTCGTGTCTCCTGGCATCCTTCAGGAAGGTTCCTGGGAACGACCTGGTGAAGTATACTCAGAGTAATCAGATTACTGATACTTAGAGTAATCAGATTACTGACATCCACTATGTGTGTGTGTGTGTGCGTGTGTGTGTGCGTGTGTGTGTGCGTGTGTGTGTGTGTGTGTGTGTGTGCAGCTACGATAAGTCGTGGCGTCTGTGGGATCTGGAGGTTCAGGAGGAAATCCTCCACCAGGAAGGTCACAGTAAAGGAGTCCACGACCTCAGCTTCCACCCTGACGGCTCATTGGCTGCTACCGGGTAAAAGATTCATTAATGACGAGCTCTGAGAGGAGTCGTACTCACACTCGTGTGACATCAGTTGGATTAAACAACAGAACCAGGGAACCTAATGTACCTGGATGCTGTGTGTTTATTACCTGTCCTCTCGTCCAATCAGAGGCCTGGATGCGTTCGGCAGGGTGTGGGACCTGCGGACCGGACGCTGCATCGTTTTCCTGGAAGGTCACTTGAGGGAGATCTACAGCCTCCACTTCTCCCCCAATGGGTGAGCAGTCAGAGACTAACGTGGCCGTCAGGCAGCCAATCAGAGGAAGCTTCAAAGACTTTAAACCAATCAGCCAATGAAAGAAGAGCTGAGAGAACAAACAGGAAGAAATATTAAAATGTGATTTATTCAGTGTTGGAGTATTGTTTGTTTTTCTGTCCTCAGTTATCACCTGGCCACAGGAAGTGGAGACAACACCTGTAAGGTTTGGGAGCTTAGAAACAGGAAGTGCCTGTACACAGTCCCCGCCCACCAGAACCTGCTGTCTGCTGTTCGCTTCCAGCGTAAAAAAACCACCTTGTTGTTCAAAAATTGTTTACTGATTTAGGAACACAGCTTTAGTTTCTTCTTCTCTTCCTGTGTGCAGCCACAGACGGTCACTTCCTGTTGACAGGCGCGTATGACAACACGGCGAAGGTTTGGAGTCACCCGGGCTGGACGCCACTGAAGACGCTGGCTGGACACGAGGGGAAGGTATGGACGCCACGCTCTGATTGGTCTGTTTGATGATTGTTGCTGAAACCTGTTTTTATTTTCAGGTGATGGGCGTTGACGTGTCACCTGACGGGAAGCTAATCGCCACCAGCTCCTACGACCGAACCTTCAAACTCTGGCTGTCCGAGTGATGTCAGAAATCATTTTCTATTTGTCATGATTTTAATTTTGTCTGTTTTTGAATAAAATTGAGTTCCACTTGTTTTTGGTCTGTCGTAGTTTTTAATATCGTGTCCATGTGACGACCTTTGAAGCCAGAGCTTCCTGGAAACTGATGAATGAAGCTCTGGACTTCCTGTTGGTGTTCATATTATTAATTATTAATTATTAGTAATTAAACTGTACAGCTGCACATTTCTAATTGGATCATACCTCACTGAGTATTTACATGTTATTTCAGGTAAGCTTTGTTGAACGTGTTCATATTGTTGTAAACCAAACTGAACGCATTATTTTTCCAAATGTGATCGTAGACGTGAGTTTCATTCAGTCTGAGAGAAATGACAACGTTCATCCTCATTCAGGAAAAAGGGTTTTATGACAGCTGTCAGTCAACGTGTGATTTACGTCAGACATCAGGACTGGTGCAGCTGAAAGAGAAGCTGCGTCCGATACAACCGAAGCAGCTGATCCACAAACAGTTATGTCCTAGTACAGGGGTGCTGCTCATTACGTTGATCACGATCCACCGGTAGATCTTGAAGGTAGTGCGGGAAGATCGCGTGCCATTGAAAAAAATGTTTTAGATGTTTGTCTAAAACATTTATCTGTCGCAACTCCAAAACAAACAGCAAGACAAACGTTCGTCTTTATTTATTTTTACTTTATATTTACAACATGCCCTCAGTTCAGCAGCACACATTCACAGCCACGCACAACTTCAACAACAACTCAAGACTACTGTCTTTCTTAAAGAGACAGCGCTGTTTTTCTAAAGGTGCAGTTCACCAGTTTTTCTTGATAAAAATAAAAACAAAGATGGATAGAGCTTTTAACACTGTAGCAACAATTATTACAACTATATATATATATATATATATATATATATATATGGTAGATCACTTTGACTTGATCTTTGTGAAAGTAGCTCGCAAACCAAAAAAGTGTGGGCACCCCTGTCCCAGTATATACAGTTAATGGTAATTGATAAAAGCAGCACAGATCCAGGCAGAATAAGAAGAGGGGCTGGGATGATGGTCAGTCAGTGAGTCTGTTGAACAAGAATAGATCGAAGCTGCTCATTTTTTAAATAAACATTTTGGAGTCTATGAACTTAGTTCAAAATTTAAAAAATGTGGACTATGAACTTGAACTAGATTTGGTTTAGTGTGAACAACACTGCAGGTAATCTGTCTTAGCAGTTAGCAGTTAATTCAATTCAATTCAATTCAATTTTATTTATATAGCGTCAATAACAATACAAATTGTCTCAAGACGCTTTACAAAAACCCGGCCTGAAACTCCCAGAGCAGCCTGAAGGCAACGG
>NW_028181485.1:10000-34320 GCF_963514085.1 Chelon labrosus
TATTTTTATTTTATTTTATTTTATTTTATTTTATTTTATTTCATTTTATTGTTATTATTATTATTATTATTATTATTATAGCTGGAGGGCTGGAGAGGTCTCCCAGCTTCTCCTCTTCTCCCCATTCCCAGAAACTCTAACTCTGGCAGGGAACGCTGGAGAAGGGGGGAGCTGGAGAGGTCTCCCAGCTTCTGCCCTTCTCCCCGTTCCCAGAAACTCTAACTCTGGCATGGAACGGGGGAGAAGGGGGAAGCTGGAGAGGTGTCCCAGCTTCTGCCCTTCTCCCCGTTCCCAGACACTCTAACTCTGTTACAGCACGGGGGAGAAGGCGGAAGCTGGAAAGGTGTCCCAGCTTCTGCCCTTCTCCCCGTTCCCAGACACTCTAACTCTGTTACAGCACGGGGGAGAAGGCGGAAGCTGGAGAGGTGTCCCAGCTTCTTCCCTTCTCCCCGTTCCCAGACACATTGATTTATTTTTATTTTTATTTTTTTAATTATGGTTGTTATTATTATTATTATTATTATTTTACTTTATTTTTGCTTTTTGGTGTTTCCTCTCTCTGTGCCCCTGGTACACCGGGCTGAGTGCCTCGCACCCCTGGTACACCGGGCTGAGTGAATCGCGCCCCTGGTACACCGAGCTGAGTGCCCCGCGCCCCTGGTACACCGAGATGTGTGCCTCGTGCCCCTGGTACACCGAGATGTGTGCCTCGTGCCCCTGGTAGCCACTTTGCGGCCTGAGCTCACAAGCTGTGTTGTACTTCATGAGATAGATAGATATATATTTTTTATTTTATTTTATTTTATTTCATTTCATTTCATTTTATTTTATTTTATTGTCATTATTATTATTATTATTATTATTATTATTATAGCTGGAGGGCTGGAGAGGTCTCCCAGCTTCTCCTCTTCTCCCCATTCCCAGAAACTCTAACTCTGGCAGGGAACGCTGGAGAAGGGGGGAGCTGGAGAGGTCTCCCAGCTTCTGCCCTTCTCCCCGTTCCCAGAAACTCTAACTCTGGCATGGAACGGGGGAGAAGGGGGAAGCTGGAGAGGTGTCCCAGCTTCTGCCCTTCTCCCCGTTCCTAGACACTCTAACTCTGTTACAGCACGGGGGAGAAGGCGGAAGCTGGAGAGGTGTCCCAGCTTCTTCCCTTCTCCCCGTTCCCAGACACTCTAACTCTGTTACAGCACGGGGGAGAAGGCGGAAGCTGGAGAGGTGTCCCAGCTTCTTCCCTTCTCCCCGTTCCCAGACACATTGATTTATTTTTATTTTTATTTTTTTAATTATGGTTGTTATTATTATTATTATTATTATTTTACTTTATTTTTGCTTTTTGGTGTTTCCTCTCTCTGTGCCCCTGGTACACCGGGCTGAGTGCCTCGCACCCCTGGTACACCGGGCTGAGTGAATCGCGCCCCTGGTACACCGAGCTGAGTGCCCCGCGCCCCTGGTACACCGAGATGTGTGCCTCGTGCCCCTGGTACACCGAGATGTGTGCCTCGTGCCCCTGGTAGCCACTTTGCGGCCTGAGCTCACAAGCTGTGTTGTACTTCATGAGATAGATAGATATATATTTTTTATTTTATTTTATTTTATTTCATTTCATTTCATTTTATTTTATTTTATTGTCATTATTATTATTATTATTATTATTATTATTATTATAGCTGGAGGGCTGGAGAGGTCTCCCAGCTTCTCCTCTTCTCCCCATTCCCAGAAACTCTAACTCTGGCAGGGAACGCTGGAGAAGGGGGGAGCTGGAGAGGTCTCCCAGCTTCTGCCCTTCTCCCCGTTCCCAGAAACTCTAACTCTGGCATGGAACGGGGGAGAAGGGGGAAGCTGGAGAGGTGTCCCAGCTTCTGCCCTTCTCCCCGTTCCCAGACACTCTAACTCTGTTACAGCACGGGGGAGAAGGCGGAAGCTGGAGAGGTGTCCCAGCTTCTTCCCTTCTCCCCGTTCCCAGACACTCTAACTCTGTTACAGCACGGGGGAGAAGGCGGAAGCTGGAGAGGTGTCCCAGCTTCTTCCCTTCTCCCCGTTCCCAGACACATTGATTTATTTTTATTTTTATTTTTTTAATTATGGTTGTTATTATTATTATTATTATTATTTTACTTTATTTTTGCTTTTTGGTGTTTCCTCTCTCTGTGCCCCTGGTACACCGGGCTGAGTGCCTCGCACCCCTGGTACACCGGGCTGAGTGAATCGCGCCCCTGGTACACCGAGCTGAGTGCCCCGCGCCCCTGGTACACCGAGATGTGTGCCTCGTGCCCCTGGTACACCGAGATGTGTGCCTCGTGCCCCTGGTAGCCACTTTGCGGCCTGAGCTCACAAGCTGTGTTGTACTTCATGAGATAGATAGATATATATTTTTTATTTTATTTTATTTTATTTCATTTCATTTCATTTTATTTTATTTTATTGTCATTATTATTATTATTATTATTATTATTATTATAGCTGGAGGGCTGGAGAGGTCTCCCAGCTTCTCCTCTTCTCCCCATTCCCAGAAACTCTAACTCTGGCAGGGAACGCTGGAGAAGGGGGGAGCTGGAGAGGTCTCCCAGCTTCTGCCCTTCTCCCCGTTCCCAGAAACTCTAACTCTGGCATGGAACGGGGGAGAAGGGGGAAGCTGGAGAGGTGTCCCAGCTTCTGCCCTTCTCCCCGTTCCCAGACACTCTAACTCTGTTACAGCACGGGGGAGAAGGCGGAAGCTGGAGAGGTGTCCCAGCTTCTTCCCTTCTCCCCGTTCCCAGACACTCTAACTCTGTTACAGCACGGGGGAGAAGGCGGAAGCTGGAGAGGTGTCCCAGCTTCTTCCCTTCTCCCCGTTCCCAGACACATTGATTTATTTTTATTTTTATTTTTTTAATTATGGTTGTTATTATTATTATTATTATTATTTTACTTTATTTTTGCTTTTTGGTGTTTCCTCTCTCTGTGCCCCTGGTACACCGGGCTGAGTGCCTCGCACCCCTGGTACACCGGGCTGAGTGAATCGCGCCCCTGGTACACCGAGCTGAGTGCCCCGCGCCCCTGGTACACCGAGATGTGTGCCTCGTGCCCCTGGTACACCGAGATGTGTGCCTCGTGCCCCTGGTAGCCACTTTGCGGCCTGAGCTCACAAGCTGTGTTGTACTTCATGAGATAGATAGATATATATTTTTTATTTTATTTTATTTTATTTCATTTCATTTCATTTTATTTTATTTTATTGTCATTATTATTATTATTATTATTATTATTATTATTATAGCTGGAGGGCTGGAGAGGTCTCCCAGCTTCTCCTCTTCTCCCCATTCCCAGAAACTCTAACTCTGGCAGGGAACGCTGGAGAAGGGGGGAGCTGGAGAGGTCTCCCAGCTTCTGCCCTTCTCCCCGTTCCCAGAAACTCTAACTCTGGCATGGAACGGGGGAGAAGGGGGAAGCTGGAGAGGTGTCCCAGCTTCTGCCCTTCTCCCCGTTCCCAGACACTCTAACTCTGTTACAGCACGGGGGAGAAGGCGGAAGCTGGAGAGGTGTCCCAGCTTCTTCCCTTCTCCCCGTTCCCAGACACTCTAACTCTGTTACAGCACGGGGGAGAAGGCGGAAGCTGGAGAGGTGTCCCAGCTTCTTCCCTTCTCCCCGTTCCCAGACACATTGATTTATTTTTATTTTTATTTTTTTAATTATGGTTGTTATTATTATTATTATTATTATTTTACTTTATTTTTGCTTTTTGGTGTTTCCTCTCTCTGTGCCCCTGGTACACCGGGCTGAGTGCCTCGCACCCCTGGTACACCGGGCTGAGTGAATCGCGCCCCTGGTACACCGAGCTGAGTGCCCCGCGCCCCTGGTACACCGAGATGTGTGCCTCGTGCCCCTGGTACACCGAGATGTGTGCCTCGTGCCCCTGGTAGCCACTTTGCGGCCTGAGCTCACAAGCTGTGTTGTACTTCATGAGATAGATAGATATATATTTTTTATTTTATTTTATTTTATTTCATTTCATTTCATTTTATTTTATTTTATTGTCATTATTATTATTATTATTATTATTATTATTATAGCTGGAGGGCTGGAGAGGTCTCCCAGCTTCTCCTCTTCTCCCCATTCCCAGAAACTCTAACTCTGGCAGGGAACGCTGGAGAAGGGGGGAGCTGGAGAGGTCTCCCAGCTTCTGCCCTTCTCCCCGTTCCCAGAAACTCTAACTCTGGCATGGAACGGGGGAGAAGGGGGAAGCTGGAGAGGTGTCCCAGCTTCTGCCCTTCTCCCCGTTCCCAGACACTCTAACTCTGTTACAGCACGGGGGAGAAGGCGGAAGCTGGAGAGGTGTCCCAGCTTCTTCCCTTCTCCCCGTTCCCAGACACTCTAACTCTGTTACAGCACGGGGGAGAAGGCGGAAGCTGGAGAGGTGTCCCAGCTTCTTCCCTTCTCCCCGTTCCCAGACACATTGATTTATTTTTATTTTTATTTTTTTAATTATGGTTGTTATTATTATTATTATTATTATTTTACTTTATTTTTGCTTTTTGGTGTTTCCTCTCTCTGTGCCCCTGGTACACCGGGCTGAGTGCCTCGCACCCCTGGTACACCGGGCTGAGTGAATCGCGCCCCTGGTACACCGAGCTGAGTGCCCCGCGCCCCTGGTACACCGAGATGTGTGCCTCGTGCCCCTGGTACACCGAGATGTGTGCCTCGTGCCCCTGGTAGCCACTTTGCGGCCTGAGCTCACAAGCTGTGTTGTACTTCATGAGATAGATAGATATATATTTTTTATTTTATTTTATTTTATTTCATTTCATTTCATTTTATTTTATTTTATTGTCATTATTATTATTATTATTATTATTATTATTATAGCTGGAGGGCTGGAGAGGTCTCCCAGCTTCTCCTCTTCTCCCCATTCCCAGAAACTCTAACTCTGGCAGGGAACGCTGGAGAAGGGGGGAGCTGGAGAGGTCTCCCAGCTTCTGCCCTTCTCCCCGTTCCCAGAAACTCTAACTCTGGCATGGAACGGGGGAGAAGGGGGAAGCTGGAGAGGTGTCCCAGCTTCTGCCCTTCTCCCCGTTCCCAGACACTCTAACTCTGTTACAGCACGGGGGAGAAGGCGGAAGCTGGAGAGGTGTCCCAGCTTCTTCCCTTCTCCCCGTTCCCAGACACATTGATTTATTTTTATTTTTATTTTTTTAATTATGGTTGTTATTATTATTATTATTTTATTTTATTTTTGCTTTTTGGTGTTTCCTCTCTCTGTGCCCCTGGTACACCGGGCTGAGTGCCTCGCACCCCTGGTACACCGGGCTGAGTGAATCGCGCCCCTGGTACACCGAGCTGAGTGCCCCGCGCCCCTGGTACACCGAGATGTGTGCCTCGTGCCCCTGGTACACCGAGATGTGTGCCTCGTGCCCCTGGTAGCCACTTTGCGGCCTGAGCTCACAAGCTGTGTTGTACTTCATGAGATAGATAGATATATATTTTTTATTTTATTTTATTTTATTTCATTTCATTTCATTTCATTTTATTTTATTTTATTGTCATTATTATTATTATTATTATTATTATTATTATAGCTGGAGGGCTGGAGAGGTCTCCCAGCTTCTCCTCTTCTCCCCATTCCCAGAAACTCTAACTCTGGCAGGGAACGCTGGAGAAGGGGGGAGCTGGAGAGGTCTCCCAGCTTCTGCCCTTCTCCCCGTTCCCAGAAACTCTAACTCTGGCATGGAACGGGGGAGAAGGGGGAAGCTGGAGAGGTGTCCCAGCTTCTGCCCTTCTCCCCGTTCCCAGACACTCTAACTCTGTTACAGCACGGGGGAGAAGGCGGAAGCTGGAGAGGTGTCCCAGCTTCTGCCCTTCTCCCCGTTCCCAGACACTCTAACTCTGTTACAGCACGGGGGAGAAGGCGGAAGCTGGAGAGGTGTCCCAGCTTCTTCCCTTCTCCCCGTTCCCAGACACATTGATTTATTTTTATTTTTATTTTTTTAATTATGGTTGTTATTATTATTATTATTATTATTTTACTTTATTTTTGCTTTTTGGTGTTTCCTCTCTCTGTGCCCCTGGTACACCGGGCTGAGTGCCTCGCACCCCTGGTACACCGGGCTGAGTGAATCGCGCCCCTGGTACACCGAGCTGAGTGCCCCGCGCCCCTGGTACACCGAGATGTGTGCCTCGTGCCCCTGGTACACCGAGATGTGTGCCTCGTGCCCCTGGTAGCCACTTTGCGGCCTGAGCTCACAAGCTGTGTTGTACTTCATGAGATAGATAGATATATATTTTTTATTTTATTTTATTTTATTTCATTTCATTTCATTTTATTTTATTTTATTGTCATTATTATTATTATTATTATTATTATTATTATTATAGCTGGAGGGCTGGAGAGGTCTCCCAGCTTCTCCTCTTCTCCCCATTCCCAGAAACTCTAACTCTGGCAGGGAACGCTGGAGAAGGGGGGAGCTGGAGAGGTCTCCCAGCTTCTGCCCTTCTCCCCGTTCCCAGAAACTCTAACTCTGGCATGGAACGGGGGAGAAGGGGGAAGCTGGAGAGGTGTCCCAGCTTCTGCCCTTCTCCCCGTTCCCAGACACTCTAACTCTGTTACAGCACGGGGGAGAAGGCGGAAGCTGGAGAGGTGTCCCAGCTTCTTCCCTTCTCCCCGTTCCCAGACACTCTAACTCTGTTACAGCACGGGGGAGAAGGCGGAAGCTGGAGAGGTGTCCCAGCTTCTTCCCTTCTCCCCGTTCCCAGACACATTGATTTATTTTTATTTTTATTTTTTTAATTATGGTTGTTATTATTATTATTATTATTATTTTACTTTATTTTTGCTTTTTGGTGTTTCCTCTCTCTGTGCCCCTGGTACACCGGGCTGAGTGCCTCGCACCCCTGGTACACCGGGCTGAGTGAATCGCGCCCCTGGTACACCGAGCTGAGTGCCCCGCGCCCCTGGTACACCGAGATGTGTGCCTCGTGCCCCTGGTACACCGAGATGTGTGCCTCGTGCCCCTGGTAGCCACTTTGCGGCCTGAGCTCACAAGCTGTGTTGTACTTCATGAGATAGATAGATATATATTTTTTATTTTATTTTATTTTATTTCATTTCATTTCATTTTATTTTATTTTATTGTCATTATTATTATTATTATTATTATTATTATTATAGCTGGAGGGCTGGAGAGGTCTCCCAGCTTCTCCTCTTCTCCCCATTCCCAGAAACTCTAACTCTGGCAGGGAACGCTGGAGAAGGGGGGAGCTGGAGAGGTCTCCCAGCTTCTGCCCTTCTCCCCGTTCCCAGAAACTCTAACTCTGGCATGGAACGGGGGAGAAGGGGGAAGCTGGAGAGGTGTCCCAGCTTCTGCCCTTCTCCCCGTTCCCAGACACTCTAACTCTGTTACAGCACGGGGGAGAAGGCGGAAGCTGGAGAGGTGTCCCAGCTTCTTCCCTTCTCCCCGTTCCCAGACACTCTAACTCTGTTACAGCACGGGGGAGAAGGCGGAAGCTGGAGAGGTGTCCCAGCTTCTTCCCTTCTCCCCGTTCCCAGACACATTGATTTATTTTTATTTTTATTTTTTTAATTATGGTTGTTATTATTATTATTATTATTATTTTACTTTATTTTTGCTTTTTGGTGTTTCCTCTCTCTGTGCCCCTGGTACACCGGGCTGAGTGCCTCGCACCCCTGGTACACCGGGCTGAGTGAATCGCGCCCCTGGTACACCGAGCTGAGTGCCCCGCGCCCCTGGTACACCGAGATGTGTGCCTCGTGCCCCTGGTACACCGAGATGTGTGCCTCGTGCCCCTGGTAGCCACTTTGCGGCCTGAGCTCACAAGCTGTGTTGTACTTCATGAGATAGATAGATATATATTTTTTATTTTATTTTATTTTATTTCATTTCATTTCATTTTATTTTATTTTATTGTCATTATTATTATTATTATTATTATTATTATTATAGCTGGAGGGCTGGAGAGGTCTCCCAGCTTCTCCTCTTCTCCCCATTCCCAGAAACTCTAACTCTGGCAGGGAACGCTGGAGAAGGGGGGAGCTGGAGAGGTCTCCCAGCTTCTGCCCTTCTCCCCGTTCCCAGAAACTCTAACTCTGGCATGGAACGGGGGAGAAGGGGGAAGCTGGAGAGGTGTCCCAGCTTCTGCCCTTCTCCCCGTTCCCAGACACTCTAACTCTGTTACAGCACGGGGGAGAAGGCGGAAGCTGGAGAGGTGTCCCAGCTTCTTCCCTTCTCCCCGTTCCCAGACACATTGATTTATTTTTATTTTTATTTTTTTAATTATGGTTGTTATTATTATTATTATTTTATTTTATTTTTGCTTTTTGGTGTTTCCTCTCTCTGTGCCCCTGGTACACCGGGCTGAGTGCCTCGCACCCCTGGTACACCGGGCTGAGTGAATCGCGCCCCTGGTACACCGAGCTGAGTGCCCCGCGCCCCTGGTACACCGAGATGTGTGCCTCGTGCCCCTGGTACACCGAGATGTGTGCCTCGTGCCCCTGGTAGCCACTTTGCGGCCTGAGCTCACAAGCTGTGTTGTACTTCATGAGATAGATAGATATATATTTTTTATTTTATTTTATTTTATTTCATTTCATTTCATTTCATTTTATTTTATTTTATTGTCATTATTATTATTATTATTATTATTATTATTATAGCTGGAGGGCTGGAGAGGTCTCCCAGCTTCTCCTCTTCTCCCCATTCCCAGAAACTCTAACTCTGGCAGGGAACGCTGGAGAAGGGGGGAGCTGGAGAGGTCTCCCAGCTTCTGCCCTTCTCCCCGTTCCCAGAAACTCTAACTCTGGCATGGAACGGGGGAGAAGGGGGAAGCTGGAGAGGTGTCCCAGCTTCTGCCCTTCTCCCCGTTCCCAGACACTCTAACTCTGTTACAGCACGGGGGAGAAGGCGGAAGCTGGAGAGGTGTCCCAGCTTCTGCCCTTCTCCCCGTTCCCAGACACTCTAACTCTGTTACAGCACGGGGGAGAAGGCGGAAGCTGGAGAGGTGTCCCAGCTTCTTCCCTTCTCCCCGTTCCCAGACACATTGATTTATTTTTATTTTTATTTTTTTAATTATGGTTGTTATTATTATTATTATTTTATTTTATTTTTGCTTTTTGGTGTTTCCTCTCTCTGTGCCCCTGGTACACCGGGCTGAGTGCCTCGCACCCCTGGTACACCGGGCTGAGTGAATCGCGCCCCTGGTACACCGAGCTGAGTGCCCCGCGCCCCTGGTACACCGAGATGTGTGCCTCGTGCCCCTGGTACACCGAGATGTGTGCCTCGTGCCCCTGGTAGCCACTTTGCGGCCTGAGCTCACAAGCTGTGTTGTACTTCATGAGATAGATAGATATATATTTTTTATTTTATTTTATTTTATTTCATTTCATTTCATTTTATTTTATTTTATTGTCATTATTATTATTATTATTATTATTATTATTATAGCTGGAGGGCTGGAGAGGTCTCCCAGCTTCTCCTCTTCTCCCCATTCCCAGAAACTCTAACTCTGGCAGGGAACGCTGGAGAAGGGGGGAGCTGGAGAGGTCTCCCAGCTTCTGCCCTTCTCCCCGTTCCCAGAAACTCTAACTCTGGCATGGAACGGGGGAGAAGGGGGAAGCTGGAGAGGTGTCCCAGCTTCTGCCCTTCTCCCCGTTCCCAGACACTCTAACTCTGTTACAGCACGGGGGAGAAGGCGGAAGCTGGAGAGGTGTCCCAGCTTCTTCCCTTCTCCCCGTTCCCAGACACTCTAACTCTGTTACAGCACGGGGGAGAAGGCGGAAGCTGGAGAGGTGTCCCAGCTTCTTCCCTTCTCCCCGTTCCCAGACACATTGATTTATTTTTATTTTTATTTTTATTTTTTTAATTATGGTTGTTATTATTATTATTATTTTATTTTATTTTTGCTTTTTGGTGTTTCCTCTCTCTGTGCCCCTGGTACACCGGGCTGAGTGCCTCGCACCCCTGGTACACCGGGCTGAGTGAATCGCGCCCCTGGTACACCGAGCTGAGTGCCCCGCGCCCCTGGTACACCGAGATGTGTGCCTCGTGCCCCTGGTACACCGAGATGTGTGCCTCGTGCCCCTGGTAGCCACTTTGCGGCCTGAGCTCACAAGCTGTGTTGTACTTCATGAGATAGATAGATATATATTTTTTATTTTATTTTATTTTATTTCATTTCATTTCATTTTATTTTATTTTATTGTCATTATTATTATTATTATTATTATTATTATTATAGCTGGAGGGCTGGAGAGGTCTCCCAGCTTCTCCTCTTCTCCCCATTCCCAGAAACTCTAACTCTGGCAGGGAACGCTGGAGAAGGGGGGAGCTGGAGAGGTCTCCCAGCTTCTGCCCTTCTCCCCGTTCCCAGAAACTCTAACTCTGGCATGGAACGGGGGAGAAGGGGGAAGCTGGAGAGGTGTCCCAGCTTCTGCCCTTCTCCCCGTTCCCAGACACTCTAACTCTGTTACAGCACGGGGGAGAAGGCGGAAGCTGGAGAGGTGTCCCAGCTTCTTCCCTTCTCCCCGTTCCCAGACACATTGATTTATTTTTATTTTTATTTTTTTAATTATGGTTGTTATTATTATTATTATTATTATTTTACTTTATTTTTGCTTTTTGGTGTTTCCTCTCTCTGTGCCCCTGGTACACCGGGCTGAGTGCCTCGCACCCCTGGTACACCGGGCTGAGTGAATCGCGCCCCTGGTACACCGAGCTGAGTGCCCCGCGCCCCTGGTACACCGAGATGTGTGCCTCGTGCCCCTGGTACACCGAGATGTGTGCCTCGTGCCCCTGGTAGCCACTTTGCGGCCTGAGCTCACAAGCTGTGTTGTACTTCATGAGATAGATAGATATATATTTTTTATTTTATTTTATTTTATTTCATTTCATTTCATTTTATTTTATTTTATTGTCATTATTATTATTATTATTATTATTATTATTATAGCTGGAGGGCTGGAGAGGTCTCCCAGCTTCTCCTCTTCTCCCCATTCCCAGAAACTCTAACTCTGGCAGGGAACGCTGGAGAAGGGGGGAGCTGGAGAGGTCTCCCAGCTTCTGCCCTTCTCCCCGTTCCCAGAAACTCTAACTCTGGCATGGAACGGGGGAGAAGGGGGAAGCTGGAGAGGTGTCCCAGCTTCTGCCCTTCTCCCCGTTCCCAGACACTCTAACTCTGTTACAGCACGGGGGAGAAGGCGGAAGCTGGAGAGGTGTCCCAGCTTCTTCCCTTCTCCCCGTTCCCAGACACTCTAACTCTGTTACAGCACGGGGGAGAAGGCGGAAGCTGGAGAGGTGTCCCAGCTTCTTCCCTTCTCCCCGTTCCCAGACACATTGATTTATTTTTATTTTTATTTTTTTAATTATGGTTGTTATTATTATTATTATTTTATTTTATTTTTGCTTTTTGGTGTTTCCTCTCTCTGTGCCCCTGGTACACCGGGCTGAGTGCCTCGCACCCCTGGTACACCGGGCTGAGTGAATCGCGCCCCTGGTACACCGAGCTGAGTGCCCCGCGCCCCTGGTACACCGAGATGTGTGCCTCGTGCCCCTGGTACACCGAGATGTGTGCCTCGTGCCCCTGGTAGCCACTTTGCGGCCTGAGCTCACAAGCTGTGTTGTACTTCATGAGATAGATAGATATATATTTTTTATTTTATTTTATTTTATTTCATTTCATTTCATTTCATTTCATTTTATTTTATTTTATTGTCATTATTATTATTATTATTATTATTATTATTATAGCTGGAGGGCTGGAGAGGTCTCCCAGCTTCTCCTCTTCTCCCCATTCCCAGAAACTCTAACTCTGGCAGGGAACGCTGGAGAAGGGGGGAGCTGGAGAGGTCTCCCAGCTTCTGCCCTTCTCCCCGTTCCCAGAAACTCTAACTCTGGCATGGAACGGGGGAGAAGGGGGAAGCTGGAGAGGTGTCCCAGCTTCTGCCCTTCTCCCCGTTCCCAGACACTCTAACTCTGTTACAGCACGGGGGAGAAGGCGGAAGCTGGAGAGGTGTCCCAGCTTCTTCCCTTCTCCCCGTTCCCAGACACATTGATTTATTTTTATTTTTATTTTTTTAATTATGGTTGTTATTATTATTATTATTATTATTTTACTTTATTTTTGCTTTTTGGTGTTTCCTCTCTCTGTGCCCCTGGTACACCGGGCTGAGTGCCTCGCACCCCTGGTACACCGGGCTGAGTGAATCGCGCCCCTGGTACACCGAGCTGAGTGCCCCGCGCCCCTGGTACACCGAGATGTGTGCCTCGTGCCCCTGGTACACCGAGATGTGTGCCTCGTGCCCCTGGTAGCCACTTTGCGGCCTGAGCTCACAAGCTGTGTTGTACTTCATGAGATAGATAGATATATATTTTTTATTTTATTTTATTTTATTTCATTTCATTTCATTTTATTTTATTTTATTGTCATTATTATTATTATTATTATTATTATTATTATAGCTGGAGGGCTGGAGAGGTCTCCCAGCTTCTCCTCTTCTCCCCATTCCCAGAAACTCTAACTCTGGCAGGGAACGCTGGAGAAGGGGGGAGCTGGAGAGGTCTCCCAGCTTCTGCCCTTCTCCCCGTTCCCAGAAACTCTAACTCTGGCATGGAACGGGGGAGAAGGGGGAAGCTGGAGAGGTGTCCCAGCTTCTGCCCTTCTCCCCGTTCCCAGACACTCTAACTCTGTTACAGCACGGGGGAGAAGGCGGAAGCTGGAGAGGTGTCCCAGCTTCTTCCCTTCTCCCCGTTCCCAGACACTCTAACTCTGTTACAGCACGGGGGAGAAGGCGGAAGCTGGAGAGGTGTCCCAGCTTCTTCCCTTCTCCCCGTTCCCAGACACATTGATTTATTTTTATTTTTATTTTTTTAATTATGGTTGTTATTATTATTATTATTTTATTTTATTTTTGCTTTTTGGTGTTTCCTCTCTCTGTGCCCCTGGTACACCGGGCTGAGTGCCTCGCACCCCTGGTACACCGGGCTGAGTGAATCGCGCCCCTGGTACACCGAGCTGAGTGCCCCGCGCCCCTGGTACACCGAGATGTGTGCCTCGTGCCCCTGGTACACCGAGATGTGTGCCTCGTGCCCCTGGTAGCCACTTTGCGGCCTGAGCTCACAAGCTGTGTTGTACTTCATGAGATAGATAGATATATATTTTTTATTTTATTTTATTTTATTTCATTTCATTTCATTTTATTTTATTTTATTGTCATTATTATTATTATTATTATTATTATTATTATAGCTGGAGGGCTGGAGAGGTCTCCCAGCTTCTCCTCTTCTCCCCATTCCCAGAAACTCTAACTCTGGCAGGGAACGCTGGAGAAGGGGGGAGCTGGAGAGGTCTCCCAGCTTCTGCCCTTCTCCCCGTTCCCAGAAACTCTAACTCTGGCATGGAACGGGGGAGAAGGGGGAAGCTGGAGAGGTGTCCCAGCTTCTGCCCTTCTCCCCGTTCCCAGACACTCTAACTCTGTTACAGCACGGGGGAGAAGGCGGAAGCTGGAGAGGTGTCCCAGCTTCTTCCCTTCTCCCCGTTCCCAGACACTCTAACTCTGTTACAGCACGGGGGAGAAGGCGGAAGCTGGAGAGGTGTCCCAGCTTCTTCCCTTCTCCCCGTTCCCAGACACATTGATTTATTTTTATTTTTATTTTTTTAATTATGGTTGTTATTATTATTATTATTATTATTTTACTTTATTTTTGCTTTTTGGTGTTTCCTCTCTCTGTGCCCCTGGTACACCGGGCTGAGTGCCTCGCACCCCTGGTACACCGGGCTGAGTGAATCGCGCCCCTGGTACACCGAGCTGAGTGCCCCGCGCCCCTGGTACACCGAGATGTGTGCCTCGTGCCCCTGGTACACCGAGATGTGTGCCTCGTGCCCCTGGTAGCCACTTTGCGGCCTGAGCTCACAAGCTGTGTTGTACTTCATGAGATAGATAGATATATATTTTTTATTTTATTTTATTTTATTTCATTTCATTTCATTTTATTTTATTTTATTGTCATTATTATTATTATTATTATTATTATTATTATTATAGCTGGAGGGCTGGAGAGGTCTCCCAGCTTCTCCTCTTCTCCCCATTCCCAGAAACTCTAACTCTGGCAGGGAACGCTGGAGAAGGGGGGAGCTGGAGAGGTCTCCCAGCTTCTGCCCTTCTCCCCGTTCCCAGAAACTCTAACTCTGGCATGGAACGGGGGAGAAGGGGGAAGCTGGAGAGGTGTCCCAGCTTCTGCCCTTCTCCCCGTTCCCAGACACTCTAACTCTGTTACAGCACGGGGGAGAAGGCGGAAGCTGGAGAGGTGTCCCAGCTTCTTCCCTTCTCCCCGTTCCCAGACACATTGATTTATTTTTATTTTTATTTTTTTAATTATGGTTGTTATTATTATTATTATTATTATTTTACTTTATTTTTGCTTTTTGGTGTTTCCTCTCTCTGTGCCCCTGGTACACCGGGCTGAGTGCCTCGCACCCCTGGTACACCGGGCTGAGTGAATCGCGCCCCTGGTACACCGAGCTGAGTGCCCCGCGCCCCTGGTACACCGAGATGTGTGCCTCGTGCCCCTGGTACACCGAGATGTGTGCCTCGTGCCCCTGGTAGCCACTTTGCGGCCTGAGCTCACAAGCTGTGTTGTACTTCATGAGATAGATAGATATATATTTTTTATTTTATTTTATTTTATTTCATTTCATTTCATTTTATTTTATTTTATTGTCATTATTATTATTATTATTATTATTATTATTATAGCTGGAGGGCTGGAGAGGTCTCCCAGCTTCTCCTCTTCTCCCCATTCCCAGAAACTCTAACTCTGGCAGGGAACGCTGGAGAAGGGGGGAGCTGGAGAGGTCTCCCAGCTTCTGCCCTTCTCCCCGTTCCCAGAAACTCTAACTCTGGCATGGAACGGGGGAGAAGGGGGAAGCTGGAGAGGTGTCCCAGCTTCTGCCCTTCTCCCCGTTCCCAGACACTCTAACTCTGTTACAGCACGGGGGAGAAGGCGGAAGCTGGAGAGGTGTCCCAGCTTCTTCCCTTCTCCCCGTTCCCAGACACTCTAACTCTGTTACAGCACGGGGGAGAAGGCGGAAGCTGGAGAGGTGTCCCAGCTTCTTCCCTTCTCCCCGTTCCCAGACACATTGATTTATTTTTATTTTTATTTTTTTAATTATGGTTGTTATTATTATTATTATTATTATTTTACTTTATTTTTGCTTTTTGGTGTTTCCTCTCTCTGTGCCCCTGGTACACCGGGCTGAGTGCCTCGCACCCCTGGTACACCGGGCTGAGTGAATCGCGCCCCTGGTACACCGAGCTGAGTGCCCCGCGCCCCTGGTACACCGAGATGTGTGCCTCGTGCCCCTGGTACACCGAGATGTGTGCCTCGTGCCCCTGGTAGCCACTTTGCGGCCTGAGCTCACAAGCTGTGTTGTACTTCATGAGATAGATAGATATATATTTTTTATTTTATTTTATTTTATTTCATTTCATTTCATTTTATTTTATTTTATTGTCATTATTATTATTATTATTATTATTATTATTATAGCTGGAGGGCTGGAGAGGTCTCCCAGCTTCTCCTCTTCTCCCCATTCCCAGAAACTCTAACTCTGGCAGGGAACGCTGGAGAAGGGGGGAGCTGGAGAGGTCTCCCAGCTTCTGCCCTTCTCCCCGTTCCCAGAAACTCTAACTCTGGCATGGAACGGGGGAGAAGGGGGAAGCTGGAGAGGTGTCCCAGCTTCTGCCCTTCTCCCCGTTCCCAGACACTCTAACTCTGTTACAGCACGGGGGAGAAGGCGGAAGCTGGAGAGGTGTCCCAGCTTCTTCCCTTCTCCCCGTTCCCAGACACTCTAACTCTGTTACAGCACGGGGGAGAAGGCGGAAGCTGGAGAGGTGTCCCAGCTTCTTCCCTTCTCCCCGTTCCCAGACACATTGATTTATTTTTATTTTTATTTTTTTAATTATGGTTGTTATTATTATTATTATTATTATTTTACTTTATTTTTGCTTTTTGGTGTTTCCTCTCTCTGTGCCCCTGGTACACCGGGCTGAGTGCCTCGCACCCCTGGTACACCGGGCTGAGTGAATCGCGCCCCTGGTACACCGAGCTGAGTGCCCCGCGCCCCTGGTACACCGAGATGTGTGCCTCGTGCCCCTGGTACACCGAGATGTGTGCCTCGTGCCCCTGGTAGCCACTTTGCGGCCTGAGCTCACAAGCTGTGTTGTACTTCATGAGATAGATAGATATATATTTTTTATTTTATTTTATTTTATTTCATTTCATTTCATTTTATTTTATTTTATTGTCATTATTATTATTATTATTATTATTATTATTATTATAGCTGGAGGGCTGGAGAGGTCTCCCAGCTTCTCCTCTTCTCCCCATTCCCAGAAACTCTAACTCTGGCAGGGAACGCTGGAGAAGGGGGGAGCTGGAGAGGTCTCCCAGCTTCTGCCCTTCTCCCCGTTCCCAGAAACTCTAACTCTGGCATGGAACGGGGGAGAAGGGGGAAGCTGGAGAGGTGTCCCAGCTTCTGCCCTTCTCCCCGTTCCCAGACACTCTAACTCTGTTACAGCACGGGGGAGAAGGCGGAAGCTGGAGAGGTGTCCCAGCTTCTTCCCTTCTCCCCGTTCCCAGACACTCTAACTCTGTTACAGCACGGGGGAGAAGGCGGAAGCTGGAGAGGTGTCCCAGCTTCTTCCCTTCTCCCCGTTCCCAGACACATTGATTTATTTTTATTTTTATTTTTTTAATTATGGTTGTTATTATTATTATTATTATTATTTTACTTTATTTTTGCTTTTTGGTGTTTCCTCTCTCTGTGCCCCTGGTACACCGGGCTGAGTGCCTCGCACCCCTGGTACACCGGGCTGAGTGAATCGCGCCCCTGGTACACCGAGCTGAGTGCCCCGCGCCCCTGGTACACCGAGATGTGTGCCTCGTGCCCCTGGTACACCGAGATGTGTGCCTCGTGCCCCTGGTAGCCACTTTGCGGCCTGAGCTCACAAGCTGTGTTGTACTTCATGAGATAGATAGATATATATTTTTTATTTTATTTTATTTTATTTCATTTCATTTCATTTTATTTTATTTTATTGTCATTATTATTATTATTATTATTATTATTATTATAGCTGGAGGGCTGGAGAGGTCTCCCAGCTTCTCCTCTTCTCCCCATTCCCAGAAACTCTAACTCTGGCAGGGAACGCTGGAGAAGGGGGGAGCTGGAGAGGTCTCCCAGCTTCTGCCCTTCTCCCCGTTCCCAGAAACTCTAACTCTGGCATGGAACGGGGGAGAAGGGGGAAGCTGGAGAGGTGTCCCAGCTTCTGCCCTTCTCCCCGTTCCCAGACACTCTAACTCTGTTACAGCACGGGGGAGAAGGCGGAAGCTGGAGAGGTGTCCCAGCTTCTTCCCTTCTCCCCGTTCCCAGACACTCTAACTCTGTTACAGCACGGGGGAGAAGGCGGAAGCTGGAGAGGTGTCCCAGCTTCTTCCCTTCTCCCCGTTCCCAGACACATTGATTTATTTTTATTTTTATTTTTTAATTATGGTTGTTATTATTATTATTATTATTATTTTACTTTATTTTTGCTTTTTGGTGTTTCCTCTCTCTGTGCCCCTGGTACACCGGGCTGAGTGCCTCGCACCCCTGGTACACCGGGCTGAGTGAATCGCGCCCCTGGTACACCGAGCTGAGTGCCCCGCGCCCCTGGTACACCGAGATGTGTGCCTCGTGCCCCTGGTACACCGAGATGTGTGCCTCGTGCCCCTGGTAGCCACTTTGCGGCCTGAGCTCACAAGCTGTGTTGTACTTCATGAGATAGATAGATATATATTTTTTATTTTATTTTATTTTATTTCATTTCATTTCATTTTATTTTATTTTATTGTCATTATTATTATTATTATTATTATTATTATTATAGCTGGAGGGCTGGAGAGGTCTCCCAGCTTCTCCTCTTCTCCCCATTCCCAGAAACTCTAACTCTGGCAGGGAACGCTGGAGAAGGGGGAGCTGGAGAGGTCTCCCAGCTTCTGCCCTTCTCCCCGTTCCCAGAAACTCTAACTCTGGCATGGAACGGGGGAGAAGGGGGAAGCTGGAGAGGTGTCCCAGCTTCTGCCCTTCTCCCCGTTCCCAGACACTCTAACTCTGTTACAGCACGGGGGAGAAGGCGGAAGCTGGAGAGGTGTCCCAGCTTCTTCCCTTCTCCCCGTTCCCAGACACATTGATTTATTTTTATTTTTATTTTTTTAATTATGGTTGTTATTATTATTATTATTTTATTTTATTTTTGCTTTTTGGTGTTTCCTCTCTCTGTGCCCCTGGTACACCGGGCTGAGTGCCTCGCACCCCTGGTACACCGGGCTGAGTGAATCGCGCCCCTGGTACACCGAGCTGAGTGCCCCGCGCCCCTGGTACACCGAGATGTGTGCCTCGTGCCCCTGGTACACCGAGATGTGTGCCTCGTGCCCCTGGTAGCCACTTTGCGGCCTGAGCTCACAAGCTGTGTTGTACTTCATGAGATAGATAGATATATATTTTTTATTTTATTTTATTTTATTTCATTTCATTTCATTTCATTTTATTTTATTTTATTGTCATTATTATTATTATTATTATTATTATTATTATAGCTGGAGGGCTGGAGAGGTCTCCCAGCTTCTCCTCTTCTCCCCATTCCCAGAAACTCTAACTCTGGCAGGGAACGCTGGAGAAGGGGGGAGCTGGAGAGGTCTCCCAGCTTCTGCCCTTCTCCCCGTTCCCAGAAACTCTAACTCTGGCATGGAACGGGGGAGAAGGGGGAAGCTGGAGAGGTGTCCCAGCTTCTGCCTTCTCCCCGTTCCCAGACACTCTAACTCTGTTACAGCACGGGGGAGAAGGCGGAAGCTGGAGAGGTGTCCCAGCTTCTGCCCTTCTCCCCGTTCCCAGACACTCTAACTCTGTTACAGCACGGGGGAGAAGGCGGAAGCTGGAGAGGTGTCCCAGCTTCTTCCCTTCTCCCCGTTCCCAGACACATTGATTTATTTTTATTTTTATTTTTTTAATTATGGTTGTTATTATTATTATTATTTTATTTTATTTTTGCTTTTTGGTGTTTCCTCTCTCTGTGCCCCTGGTACACCGGGCTGAGTGCCTCGCACCCCTGGTACACCGGGCTGAGTGAATCGCGCCCCTGGTACACCGAGCTGAGTGCCCCGCGCCCCTGGTACACCGAGATGTGTGCCTCGTGCCCCTGGTACACCGAGATGTGTGCCTCGTGCCCCTGGTAGCCACTTTGCGGCCTGAGCTCACAAGCTGTGTTGTACTTCATGAGATAGATAGATATATATTTTTTATTTTATTTTATTTTATTTCATTTCATTTCATTTTATTTTATTTTATTGTCATTATTATTATTATTATTATTATTATTATTATAGCTGGAGGGCTGGAGAGGTCTCCCAGCTTCTCCTCTTCTCCCCATTCCCAGAAACTCTAACTCTGGCAGGGAACGCTGGAGAAGGGGGGAGCTGGAGAGGTCTCCCAGCTTCTGCCCTTCTCCCCGTTCCCAGAAACTCTAACTCTGGCATGGAACGGGGGAGAAGGGGGAAGCTGGAGAGGTGTCCCAGCTTCTGCCCTTCTCCCCGTTCCCAGACACTCTAACTCTGTTACAGCACGGGGAGAAGGCGGAAGCTGGAGAGGTGTCCCAGCTTCTTCCCTTCTCCCCGTTCCCAGACACTCTAACTCTGTTACAGCACGGGGGAGAAGGCGGAAGCTGGAGAGGTGTCCCAGCTTCTTCCCTTCTCCCCGTTCCCAGACACATTGATTTATTTTTATTTTTATTTTTATTTTTTTAATTATGGTTGTTATTATTATTATTATTTTATTTTATTTTTGCTTTTTGGTGTTTCCTCTCTCTGTGCCCCTGGTACACCGGGCTGAGTGCCTCGCACCCCTGGTACACCGGGCTGAGTGAATCGCGCCCCTGGTACACCGAGCTGAGTGCCCCGCGCCCCTGGTACACCGAGATGTGTGCCTCGTGCCCCTGGTACACCGAGATGTGTGCCTCGTGCCCCTGGTAGCCACTTTGCGGCCTGAGCTCACAAGCTGTGTTGTACTTCATGAGATAGATAGATATATATTTTTTATTTTATTTTATTTTATTTCATTTCATTTCATTTTATTTTATTTTATTGTCATTATTATTATTATTATTATTATTATTATTATAGCTGGAGGGCTGGAGAGGTCTCCCAGCTTCTCCTCTTCTCCCCATTCCCAGAAACTCTAACTCTGGCAGGGAACGCTGGAGAAGGGGGGAGCTGGAGAGGTCTCCCAGCTTCTGCCCTTCTCCCCGTTCCCAGAAACTCTAACTCTGGCATGGAACGGGGGAGAAGGGGGAAGCTGGAGAGGTGTCCCAGCTTCTGCCCTTCTCCCCGTTCCCAGACACTCTAACTCTGTTACAGCACGGGGGAGAAGGCGGAAGCTGGAGAGGTGTCCCAGCTTCTTCCCTTCTCCCCGTTCCCAGACACATTGATTTATTTTTATTTTTATTTTTTTAATTATGGTTGTTATTATTATTATTATTATTATTTTACTTTATTTTTGCTTTTTGGTGTTTCCTCTCTCTGTGCCCCTGGTACACCGGGCTGAGTGCCTCGCACCCCTGGTACACCGGGCTGAGTGAATCGCGCCCCTGGTACACCGAGCTGAGTGCCCCGCGCCCCTGGTACACCGAGATGTGTGCCTCGTGCCCCTGGTACACCGAGATGTGTGCCTCGTGCCCCTGGTAGCCACTTTGCGGCCTGAGCTCACAAGCTGTGTTGTACTTCATGAGATAGATAGATATATATTTTTTATTTTATTTTATTTTATTTCATTTCATTTCATTTTATTTTATTTTATTGTCATTATTATTATTATTATTATTATTATTATTATAGCTGGAGGGCTGGAGAGGTCTCCCAGCTTCTCCTCTTCTCCCCATTCCCAGAAACTCTAACTCTGGCAGGGAACGCTGGAGAAGGGGGGAGCTGGAGAGGTCTCCCAGCTTCTGCCCTTCTCCCCGTTCCCAGAAACTCTAACTCTGGCATGGAACGGGGGAGAAGGGGGAAGCTGGAGAGGTGTCCCAGCTTCTGCCCTTCTCCCCGTTCCCAGACACTCTAACTCTGTTACAGCACGGGGGAGAAGGCGGAAGCTGGAGAGGTGTCCCAGCTTCTTCCCTTCTCCCCGTTCCCAGACACTCTAACTCTGTTACAGCACGGGGGAGAAGGCGGAAGCTGGAGAGGTGTCCCAGCTTCTTCCCTTCTCCCCGTTCCCAGACACATTGATTTATTTTTATTTTTATTTTTTTAATTATGGTTGTTATTATTATTATTATTTTATTTTATTTTGCTTTTTGGTGTTTCCTCTCTCTGTGCCCCTGGTACACCGGGCTGAGTGCCTCGCACCCCTGGTACACCGGGCTGAGTGAATCGCGCCCCTGGTACACCGAGCTGAGTGCCCCGCGCCCCTGGTACACCGAGATGTGTGCCTCGTGCCCCTGGTACACCGAGATGTGTGCCTCGTGCCCCTGGTAGCCACTTTGCGGCCTGAGCTCACAAGCTGTGTTGTACTTCATGAGATAGATAGATATATATTTTTTATTTTATTTTATTTTATTTCATTTCATTTCATTTTATTTTATTTTATTGTCATTATTATTATTATTATTATTATTATTATTATAGCTGGAGGGCTGGAGAGGTCTCCCAGCTTCTCCTCTTCTCCCCATTCCCAGAAACTCTAACTCTGGCAGGGAACGCTGGAGAAGGGGGGAGCTGGAGAGGTCTCCCAGCTTCTGCCCTTCTCCCCGTTCCCAGAAACTCTAACTCTGGCATGGAACGGGGGAGAAGGGGGAAGCTGGAGAGGTGTCCCAGCTTCTGCCCTTCTCCCCGTTCCCAGACACTCTAACTCTGTTACAGCACGGGGGAGAAGGCGGAAGCTGGAGAGGTGTCCCAGCTTCTTCCCTTCTCCCCGTTCCCAGACACATTGATTTATTTTTATTTTTATTTTTTTAATTATGGTTGTTATTATTATTATTATTATTATTTTACTTTATTTTTGCTTTTTGGTGTTTCCTCTCTCTGTGCCCCTGGTACACCGGGCTGAGTGCCTCGCACCCCTGGTACACCGGGCTGAGTGAATCGCGCCCCTGGTACACCGAGCTGAGTGCCCCGCGCCCCTGGTACACCGAGATGTGTGCCTCGTGCCCCTGGTACACCGAGATGTGTGCCTCGTGCCCCTGGTAGCCACTTTGCGGCCTGAGCTCACAAGCTGTGTTGTACTTCATGAGATAGATAGATATATATTTTTTATTTTATTTTATTTTATTTCATTTCATTTCATTTTATTTTATTTTATTGTCATTATTATTATTATTATTATTATTATTATTATAGCTGGAGGGCTGGAGAGGTCTCCCAGCTTCTCCTCTTCTCCCCATTCCCAGAAACTCTAACTCTGGCAGGGAACGCTGGAGAAGGGGGGAGCTGGAGAGGTCTCCCAGCTTCTGCCCTTCTCCCCGTTCCCAGAAACTCTAACTCTGGCATGGAACGGGGGAGAAGGGGGAAGCTGGAGAGGTGTCCCAGCTTCTGCCCTTCTCCCCGTTCCCAGACACTCTAACTCTGTTACAGCACGGGGGAGAAGGCGGAAGCTGGAGAGGTGTCCCAGCTTCTTCCCTTCTCCCCGTTCCCAGACACTCTAACTCTGTTACAGCACGGGGGAGAAGGCGGAAGCTGGAGAGGTGTCCCAGCTTCTTCCCTTCTCCCCGTTCCCAGACACATTGATTTATTTTTATTTTTATTTTTTTAATTATGGTTGTTATTATTATTATTATTTTATTTTATTTTTGCTTTTTGGTGTTTCCTCTCTCTGTGCCCCTGGTACACCGGGCTGAGTGCCTCGCACCCCTGGTACACCGGGCTGAGTGAATCGCGCCCCTGGTACACCGAGCTGAGTGCCCCGCGCCCCTGGTACACCGAGATGTGTGCCTCGTGCCCCTGGTACACCGAGATGTGTGCCTCGTGCCCCTGGTAGCCACTTTGCGGCCTGAGCTCACAAGCTGTGTTGTACTTCATGAGATAGATAGATATATATTTTTTATTTTATTTTATTTTATTTCATTTCATTTCATTTTATTTTATTTTATTGTCATTATTATTATTATTATTATTATTATTATTATAGCTGGAGGGCTGGAGAGGTCTCCCAGCTTCTCCTCTTCTCCCCATTCCCAGAAACTCTAACTCTGGCAGGGAACGCTGGAGAAGGGGGGAGCTGGAGAGGTCTCCCAGCTTCTGCCCTTCTCCCCGTTCCCAGAAACTCTAACTCTGGCATGGAACGGGGGAGAAGGGGGAAGCTGGAGAGGTGTCCCAGCTTCTGCCCTTCTCCCCGTTCCCAGACACTCTAACTCTGTTACAGCACGGGGGAGAAGGCGGAAGCTGGAGAGGTGTCCCAGCTTCTTCCCTTCTCCCCGTTCCCAGACACTCTAACTCTGTTACAGCACGGGGGAGAAGGCGGAAGCTGGAGAGGTGTCCCAGCTTCTTCCCTTCTCCCCGTTCCCAGACACATTGATTTATTTTTATTTTTATTTTTTTAATTATGGTTGTTATTATTATTATTATTATTATTTTACTTTATTTTTGCTTTTTGGTGTTTCCTCTCTCTGTGCCCCTGGTACACCGGGCTGAGTGCCTCGCACCCCTGGTACACCGGGCTGAGTGAATCGCGCCCCTGGTACACCGAGCTGAGTGCCCCGCGCCCCTGGTACACCGAGATGTGTGCCTCGTGCCCCTGGTACACCGAGATGTGTGCCTCGTGCCCCTGGTAGCCACTTTGCGGCCTGAGCTCACAAGCTGTGTTGTACTTCATGAGATAGATAGATATATATTTTTTATTTTATTTTATTTTATTTCATTTCATTTCATTTTATTTTATTTTATTGTCATTATTATTATTATTATTATTATTATTATTATTATAGCTGGAGGGCTGGAGAGGTCTCCCAGCTTCTCCTCTTCTCCCCATTCCCAGAAACTCTAACTCTGGCAGGGAACGCTGGAGAAGGGGGGAGCTGGAGAGGTCTCCCAGCTTCTGCCCTTCTCCCCGTTCCCAGAAACTCTAACTCTGGCATGGAACGGGGGAGAAGGGGGAAGCTGGAGAGGTGTCCCAGCTTCTGCCCTTCTCCCCGTTCCCAGACACTCTAACTCTGTTACAGCACGGGGGAGAAGGCGGAAGCTGGAGAGGTGTCCCAGCTTCTTCCCTTCTCCCCGTTCCCAGACACATTGATTTATTTTTATTTTTATTTTTTT
>NW_028181484.1:0-47682 GCF_963514085.1 Chelon labrosus
TGAAGAACAGGGTGCTTGTGAGCATATTGTGCAGTGTTCACGCAGGTAGCTGGCTTGGAACGGGACCGGTGGGGCAGAGCAATCCTAGCGGCTCGCCCGAGCAGTGGAAGCCGGCGAGGGTGCGCGTTCAGCCGGATGAATGGGGCGCTGGTCAGGGCCCCATTCATGTCGTGGAGGATAAAAATCATGCTTTTTTCCCTCATTACACATCCCATGCGAGCTTGTAATGATAAAACCTCATCCAAATCACACATTGCAGCTCAATATTCAGTGAGGACAGGGCCCTTTTTAAGTCGAAATGTGCAAAAAAAGCATCCTCTCGCTCTGAAACGGCTGTTTTGCTCTCCACCACATTTACTGTCAGAACTGGCCGGAATTAGACCGATTTCTGCCTCTTTCTTGCCTCTACATGTGAAGAACAGGGTGCTTGTGAGCATATTGTGCAGTTTCACGCAGGTAGCTGGCTTGGAACGGGACCGGTGGGGGCAGAGCAATCCTAGCGGCTCGCCCGAGCAGTGGAAGCCGGCGAGGGTGCGCGTTCAGCCGGATGAATGGGGGCGCTGTCAGGGCCCCATTCATGTCGTGGAGGATAAAATCATGCTTTTTCCCTCATTACACATCCCATGCGAGCTTGTAATGATAAAACCTCATCCAAATCACACATTGCAGCTCAATATTCAGTGAGGACAGGGCCTTTTTAAGTCGAAATGTGCAAAAAAGCATCCTCTCGCTCTGAAACGGCTGTTTTGCTCTCCACCACATTTACTGTCAGACTGGCCGAATTAGACCGATTCTGCCTCTTTCTTGCCTCTACATGTGAAGAACAGGGTGCTTGTGAGCATATTGTGCAGTTTCACGCAGGTAGCTGGCCTGGAACGGGACCGGTGGGGGCAGAGCAATCCTAGCGGCTCGCCCGAGCAGTGGAAGCCGGCGAGGGTGCGCGTTCAGCCGGATGAATGGGGCGCTGTCAGGGCCCCTCTCGTGGAGGATAAAAATCATGCTTTTTTCCCTCATTACACATCCCATGCGAGCTTGTAATGATAAAACCTCATCCAAATCACACATTGCAGCTCAATATTCAGTGAGGACAGGGCCTTTTTTAAGTCGAAATGTGCAAAAAAGCATCCTCTCGCTCTGAAACGGCTGTTTGCTCTCCACCACATTTACTGTCAGACTGGCCGAATTAGACCGATTCTGCCTCTTTCTTGCCTCTACATGTGAAGAACAGGGTGCTTGTGAGCATATTGTGCAGTTTCACGCAGGTAGCTGGCTTGGAACGGGACCGGTGGGGCAGAGCAATCCTAGCGGCTCGCCCGAGCAGTGGAAGCCGGCGAGGGTGCGCGTTCAGCCGGATGAATGGGGCGCTGTCAGGGCCCCATTCATGTCGTGGAGGATAAAAATCATGCTTTTTCCCTCATTACACACCCTCCCATGCGAGCTTGTAATGATAAAACCTCATCCAAATCACACATTGCAGCTCAATATTCAGTGAGGACAGGGCCTTTTTAAGTCGAAATGTGCAAAAAAGCATCCTCTCGCTCTGAAACGGCTGTTTTGCTCTCCACCACATTTACTGTCAGACTGGCCGAATTAGACCGATTCTGCCTCTTTCTTGCCTCTACATGTGAAGAACAGGGTGCTTGTGAGCATATTGTGCAGTTTCACGCAGGTAGCTGGCTTGGAACGGGACCGGTGGGGCAGAGCAATAGCAATCCTAGCGGCTCGCCCGAGCAGTGGAAGCCGGCGAGGGTGCGCGTTCAGCCGGATGAATGGGGCGCTGTCAGGGCCCCATTCATGTCGTGGAGGATAAAAATCATGCTTTTTCCCTCATTACACATCCCATGCGAGCTTGTAATGATAAAACCTCATCCAAATCACACATTGCAGCTCAATATTCAGTGAGGACAGGGCCTTTTTAAGTCGAAATGTGCAAAAAAGCATCCTCTCGCTCTGAAACGGCTGTTTTGCTCTCCACCACATTTACTGTCAGACTGGCCGAATTAGACCGATTCTGCCTCTTTCTTGCCTCTACATGTGAAGAACAGGGTGCTTGTGAGCATATTGTGCAGTTTCACGCAGGTAGCTGGCTTGGAACGGGACCGGTGGGGCAGAGCAATCCTAGCGGCTCGCCCGAGCAGTGGAAGCCGGCGAGGGTGCGCGTTCAGCCGGATGAATGGGGCGCTGTCAGGGCCCCTCTCGTGGAGGATAAAAATCATGCTTTTTCCCTCATTACACATCCCATGCGAGCTTGTAATGATAAAACCTCATCCAAATCACACATTGCAGCTCAATATTCAGTGAGGACAGGGCCTTTTTAAGTCGAAATGTGCAAAAAAGCATCCTCTCGCTCTGAAACGGCTGTTTTGCTCTCCACCACATTTACTGTCAGACTGGCCGAATTAGACCGATTCTGCCTCTTTCTTGCCTCTACATGTGAAGAACAGGGTGCTTGTGAGCATATTGTGCAGTTTCACGCAGGTAGCTGGCTTGGAACGGGACCGGTGGGGCAGAGCAATCCTAGCGGCTCGCCCGAGCAGTGGAAGCCGGCGAGGGTGCGCGTTCAGCCGGATGAATGGGGCGCTGTCAGGGCCCCATTCATGTCGTGGAGGATAAAAATCATGCTTTTTCCCTCATTACACATCCCATGCGAGCTTGTAATGATAAAACCTCATCCAAATCACACATTGCAGCTCAATATTCAGTGAGGACAGGGCCTTTTTAAGTCGAAATGTGCAAAAAAGCATCCTCTCGCTCTGAAACGGCTGTTTTGCTCTCCACCACATTTACTGTCAGACTGGCCGAATTAGACCGATTCTGCCTCTTTCTTGCCTCTACATGTGAAGAACAGGGTGCTTGTGAGCATATTGTGCAGTTTCACGCAGGTAGCTGGCTTGGAACGGGACCGGTGGGGCAGAGCAATCCTAGCGGCTCGCCCGAGCAGTGGAAGCCGGCGAGGGTGCGCGTTCAGCCGGATGAATGGGGCGCTGTCAGGGCCCCATTCATGTCGTGGAGGATAAAAATCATGCTTTTTCCCTCATTACACATCCCATGCGAGCTTGTAATGATAAAACCTCATCCAAATCACACATTGCAGCTCAATATTCAGTGAGGACAGGGCCTTTTTAAGTCGAAATGTGCAAAAAAGCATCCTCTCGCTCTGAAACGGCTGTTTTGCTCTCCACCACATTTACTGTCAGACTGGCCGAATTAGACCCGATTCTGCCTCTTTCTTGCCTCTACATGTGAAGAACAGGGTGCTTGTGAGCATATTGTGCAGTTTCACGCAGGTAGCTGGCCTGGAACGGGGACCGGTGGGGCAGAGCAATCCTAGCGGGCTCGCCGAGCAGTGGAAGCCGGCGAGGGTGCGCGTTCAGCCGGATGAATGGGGCGCTGTCAGGGCCCCTCTCGTGGAGGATAAAAATCATGCTTTTTCCCTCATTACACATCCCATGCGAGCTTGTAATGATAAAACCTCATCCAAATCACACATTGCAGCTCAATATTCAGTGAGGACAGGGCCTTTTTAAGTCGAAATGTGCAAAAAAGCATCCTCTCGCTCTGAAACGGCTGTTTTGCTCTCCACCACATTTACTGTCAGACTGGCCGAATTAGACCGATTCTGCCTCTTTCTTGCCTCTACATGTGAAGAACAGGGTGCTTGTGAGCATATTGTGCAGTTTCACGCAGGTAGCTGGCTTGGAACGGGACCGGTGGGGCAGAGCAATCCTAGCGGCTCGCCCGAGCAGTGGAAGCCGGCGAGGGTGCGCGTTCAGCCGGATGAATGGGGCGCTGTCAGGGCCCCATTCATGTCGTGGAGGATAAAAATCATGCTTTTTCCCTCATTACACATCCCATGCGAGCTTGTAATGATAAAACCTCATCAAATCACACATTGCAGCTCAATATTCAGTGAGGACAGGGCCTTTTTAAGTCGAAATGTGCAAAAAAGCATCCTCTCGCTCTGAAACGGCTGTTTTGCTCTCCACCACATTTACTGTCAGACTGGCCGAATTAGACCGATTCTGCCTCTTTCTTGCCTCTACATGTGAAGAACAGGGTGCTTGTGAGCATATTGTGCAGTTTCACGCAGGTAGCTGGCCTGGAACGGGACCGGTGGGGCAGAGCAATCCTAGCGGCTCGCCCGAGCAGTGGAAGCCGGCGAGGGTGCGCGTTCAGCCGGATGAATGGGGCGCTGTCAGGGCCCCTCTCGTGGAGGATAAAAATCATGCTTTTTCCCTCATTACACATCCCATGCGAGCTTGTAATGATAAAACCTCATCCAAATCACACATTGCAGCTCAATATTCAGTGAGGACAGGGCCTTTTTAAGTCGAAATGTGCAAAAAAGCATCCTCTCGCTCTGAAACGGCTGTTTTGCTCTCCACCACATTTACTGTCAGACTGGCCGAATTAGACCGATTCTGCCTCTTTCTTGCCTCTACATGTGAAGAACAGGGTGCTTGTGAGCATATTGTGCAGTTTCACGCAGGTAGCTGGCTTGGAACGGGACCGGTGGGGCAGAGCAATCCTAGCGGCTCGCCCGAGCAGTGGAAGCCGGCGAGGGTGCGCGTTCAGCCGGATGAATGGGGCGCTGTCAGGGCCCCTCTCGTGGAGGATAAAAATCATGCTTTTTCCCTCATTACACATCCCATGCGAGCTTGTAATGATAAAACCTCATCCAAATCACACATTGCAGCTCAATATTCAGTGAGGACAGGGCCTTTTTAAGTCGAAATGTGCAAAAAAGCATCCTCTCGCTCTGAAACGGCTGTTTTGCTCTCCACCACATTTACTGTCAGACTGGCCGAATTAGACCGATTCTGCCTCTTTCTTGCCTCTACATGTGAAGAACAGGGTGCTTGTGAGCATATTGTGCAGTTTCACGCAGGTAGCTGGCTTGGAACGGGACCGGTGGGGCAGAGCAATCCTAGCGGCTCGCCCGAGCAGTGGAAGCCGGCGAGGGTGCGCGTTCAGCCGGATGAATGGGGCGCTGTCAGGGCCCCATTCATGTCGTGGAGGATAAAAATCATGCTTTTTCCCTCATTACACATCCCATGCGAGCTTGTAATGATAAAACCTCATCCAAATCACACATTGCAGCTCAATATTCAGTGAGGACAGGGCCTTTTTAAGTCGAAATGTGCAAAAAAGCATCCTCTCGCTCTGAAACGGCTGTTTTGCTCTCCACCACATTTACTGTCAGACTGGCCGAATTAGACCGATTCTGCCTCTTTCTTGCCTCTACATGTGAAGAACAGGGTGCTTGTGAGCATATTGTGCAGTTTCACGCAGGTAGCTGGCTTGGAACGGGACCGGTGGGGCAGAGCAATCCTAGCGGCTCGCCCGAGCAGTGGAAGCCGGCGAGGGTGCGCGTTCAGCCGGATGAATGGGGCGCTGTCAGGGCCCCTCTCGTGGAGGATAAAAATCATGCTTTTTCCCTCATTACACATCCCATGCGAGCTTGTAATGATAAAACCTCATCCAAATCACACATTGCAGCTCAATATTCAGTGAGGACAGGGCCTTTTTAAGTCGAAATGTGCAAAAAAGCATCCTCTCGCTCTGAAACGGCTGTTTTGCTCTCCACCACATTTACTGTCAGACTGGCCGAATTAGACCGATTCTGCCTCTTTCTTGCCTCTACATGTGAAGAACAGGGTGCTTGTGAGCATATTGTGCAGTTTCACGCAGGTAGCTGGCTTGGAACGGGACCGGTGGGGCAGAGCAATCCTAGCGGCTCGCCCGAGCAGTGGAAGCCGGCGAGGGTGCGCGTTCAGCCGGATGAATGGGGCGCTGTCAGGGCCCCATTCATGTCGTGGAGGATAAAAATCATGCTTTTTCCCTCATTACACATCCCATGCGAGCTTGTAATGATAAAACCTCATCCAAATCACACATTGCAGCTCAATATTCAGTGAGGACAGGGCCTTTTTAAGTCGAAATGTGCAAAAAAGCATCCTCTCGCTCTGAAACGGCTGTTTTGCTCTCCACCACATTTACTGTCAGACTGGCCGAATTAGACCGATTCTGCCTCTTTCTTGCCTCTACATGTGAAGAACAGGGTGCTTGTGAGCATATTGTGCAGTTTCACGCAGGTAGCTGGCTTGGAACGGGACCGGTGGGGCAGAGCAATCCTAGCGGCTCGCCCGAGCAGTGGAAGCCGGCGAGGGTGCGCGTTCAGCCGGATGAATGGGGCGCTGTCAGGGCCCCTCTCGTGGAGGATAAAAATCATGCTTTTTCCCTCATTACACATCCCATGCGAGCTTGTAATGATAAAACCTCATCCAAATCACACATTGCAGCTCAATATTCAGTGAGGACAGGGCCTTTTTAAGTCGAAATGTGCAAAAAAGCATCCTCTCGCTCTGAAACGGCTGTTTTGCTCTCCACCACATTTACTGTCAGACTGGCCGAATTAGACCGATTCTGCCTCTTTCTTGCCTCTACATGTGAAGAACAGGGTGCTTGTGAGCATATTGTGCAGTTTCACGCAGGTAGCTGGCTTGGAACGGGACCGGTGGGGCAGAGCAATCCTAGCGGCTCGCCCGAGCAGTGGAAGCCGGCGAGGGTGCGCGTTCAGCCGGATGAATGGGGCGCTGTCAGGGCCCCATTCATGTCGTGGAGGATAAAAATCATGCTTTTTCCCTCATTACACATCCCATGCGAGCTTGTAATGATAAAACCTCATCCAAATCACACATTGCAGCTCAATATTCAGTGAGGACAGGGCCTTTTTAAGTCGAAATGTGCAAAAAAGCATCCTCTCGCTCTGAAACGGCTGTTTTGCTCTCCACCACATTTACTGTCAGACTGGCCGAATTAGACCGATTCTGCCTCTTTCTTGCCTCTACATGTGAAGAACAGGGTGCTTGTGAGCATATTGTGCAGTTTCACGCAGGTAGCTGGCTTGGAACGGGACCGGTGGGGCAGAGCATTCCTAGCGGCTCGCCCGAGCAGTGGAAGCCGGCGAGGGTGCGCGTTCAGCCGGATGAATGGGGCGCTGTCAGGGCCCCATTCATGTCGTGGAGGATAAAAATCATGCTTTTTCCCTCATTACACATCCCATGCGAGCTTGTAATGATAAAACCTCATCCAAATCACACATTGCAGCTCAATATTCAGTGAGGACAGGGCCTTTTTAAGTCGAAATGTGCAAAAAAGCATCCTCTCGCTCTGAAACGGCTGTTTTGCTCTCCACCACATTTACTGTCAGACTGGCCGAATTAGACCGATTCTGCCTCTTTCTTGCCTCTACATGTGAAGAACAGGGTGCTTGTGAGCATATTGTGCAGTTTCACGCAGGTAGCTGGCTTGGAACGGGACCGGTGGGGCAGAGCAATCCTAGCGGCTCGCCCGAGCAGTGGAAGCCGGCGAGGGTGCGCGTTCAGCCGGATGAATGGGGCGCTGTCAGGGCCCCATTCATGTCGTGGAGGATAAAAATCATGCTTTTTCCCTCATTACACATCCCATGCGAGCTTGTAATGATAAAACCTCATCCAAATCACACATTGCAGCTCAATATTCAGTGAGGACAGGGCCTTTTTAAGTCGAAATGTGCAAAAAAGCATCCTCTCGCTCTGAAACGGCTGTTTTGCTCTCCACCACATTTACTGTCAGACTGGCCGAATTAGACCGATTCTGCCTCTTTCTTGCCTCTACATGTGAAGAACAGGGTGCTTGTGAGCATATTGTGCAGTTTCACGCAGGTAGCTGGCTTGGAACGGGACCGGTGGGGCAGAGCAATCCTAGCGGCTCGCCCGAGCAGTGGAAGCCGGCGAGGGTGCGCGTTCAGCCGGATGAATGGGGCGCTGTCAGGGCCCCTCTCGTGGAGGATAAAAATCATGCTTTTTCCCTCATTACACATCCCATGCGAGCTTGTAATGATAAAACCTCATCCAAATCACACATTGCAGCTCAATATTCAGTGAGGACAGGGCCTTTTTAAGTCGAAATGTGCAAAAAAGCATCCTCTCGCTCTGAAACGGCTGTTTTGCTCTCCACCACATTTACTGTCAGACTGGCCGAATTAGACCGATTCTGCCTCTTTCTTGCCTCTACATGTGAAGAACAGGGTGCTTGTGAGCATATTGTGCAGTTTCACGCAGGTAGCTGGCTTGGAACGGGACCGGTGGGGCAGAGCAATCCTAGCGGCTCGCCCGAGCAGTGGAAGCCGGCGAGGGTGCGCGTTCAGCCGGATGAATGGGGCGCTGTCAGGGCCCCTCTCGTGGAGGATAAAAATCATGCTTTTTCCCTCATTACACATCCCATGCGAGCTTGTAATGATAAAACCTCATCCAAATCACACATTGCAGCTCAATATTCAGTGAGGACAGGGCCTTTTTAAGTCGAAATGTGCAAAAAAGCATCCTATCGCTCTGAAACGGCTGTTTTGCTCTCCACCACATTTACTGTCAGACTGGCCGAATTAGACCGATTCTGCCTCTTTCTTGCCTCTACATGTGAAGAACAGGGTGCTTGTGAGCATATTGTGCAGTTTCAAGCAGGTAGCTGGCTTGGAACGGGACCGGTGGGGCAGAGCAATCCTAGCGGCTCGCCCGAGCAGTGGAAGCCGGCGAGGGTGCGCGTTCAGCCGGATGAATGGGTCGCTGTCAGGGCCCCTCTCGTGGAGGATAAAAATCATGCTTTTTCCCTCATTACACATCCCATGCGAGCTTGTAATGATAAAACCTCATCCAAATCACACATTGCAGCTCAATATTCAGTGAGGACAGGGCCTTTTTAAGTCGAAATGTGCAAAAAAGCGTCCTATCGCTCTGAAACGGCTGTTTTGCTCTCCACCACATTTACTGTCAGACTGGCCGAATTAGACCGATTCTGCCTCTTTCTTGCCTCTGCATGTGAAGAACAGGGTGCTTGTGAGCATATTGTGCAGTTTCAAGCAGGTAGCTGGCTTGGAACGGGACCGGTGGGGCAGAGCAATCCTAGCGGCTCGCCCGAGCAGTGTAAGCCGGCGAGGGTGCGCGTTCAGCCGGATGAATGGGGCGCTGTCAGGGCCCCTCTCGTGGAGGATAAAAATCATGCTTTTTCCCTCATTACACATCCCATGCGAGCTTGTAATGATAAAACCTCATCCAAATCACACATTGCAGCTCAATATTCAGTGAGGACAGGGCCTTTTTAAGTCGAAATGTGCAAAAAAGCATCCTCTCGCTCTGAAACGGCTGTTTTGCTCTCCACCACATTTACTGTCAAACTGGCCGAATTAGACCGATTCTGCCTCTTTCTTGCCTCTACATGTGAAGAACAGGGTGCTTGTGAGCATATTGTGCAGTTTCACGCAGGTAGCTGGCTTGGAACGGGACCGGTGGGGCAGAGCAATCCTAGCGGCTCGCCCGAGCAGTGGAAGCCGGCGAGGGTGCGCGTTCAGCCGGATGAATGGGGCGCTGTCAGGGCCCCATTCATGTCGTGGAGGATAAAAATCATGCTTTTTCCCTCATTACACATCCCATGCGAGCTTGTAATGATAAAACCTCATCCAAATCACACATTGCAGCTCAATATTCAGTGAGGACAGGGCCTTTTTAAGTCGAAATGTGCAAAAAAGCATCCTCTCGCTCTGAAACGGCTGTTTTGCTCTCCACCACATTTACTGTCAGACTGGCCGAATTAGACCGATTCTGCCTCTTTCTTGCCTCTACATGTGAAGAACAGGGTGCTTGTGAGCATATTGTGCAGTTTCACGCAGGTAGCTGGCTTGGAACGGGACCGGTGGGGCAGAGCAATCCTAGCGGCTCGCCCGAGCAGTGGAAGCCGGCGAGGGTGCGCGTTCAGCCGGATGAATGGGGCGCTGTCAGGGCCCCATTCATGTCGTGGAGGATAAAAATCATGCTTTTTCCCTCATTACACATCCCATGCGAGCTTGTAATGATAAAACCTCATCCAAATCACACATTGCAGCTCAATATTCAGTGAGGACAGGGCCTTTTTAAGTCGAAATGTGCAAAAAAGCATCCTCTCGCTCTGAAACGGCTGTTTTGCTCTCCACCACATTTACTGTCAGACTGGCCGAATTAGACCGATTCTGCCTCTTTCTTGCCTCTACATGTGAAGAACAGGGTGCTTGTGAGCATATTGTGCAGTTTCACGCAGGTAGCTGGCTTGGAACGGGACCGGTGGGGCAGAGCAATCCTAGCGGCTCGCCCGAGCAGTGGAAGCCGGCGAGGGTGCGCGTTCAGCCGGATGAATGGGGCGCTGTCAGGGCCCCATTCATGTCGTGGAGGATAAAAATCATGCTTTTTCCCTCATTACACATCCCATGCGAGCTTGTAATGATAAAACCTCATCCAAATCACACATTGCAGCTCAATATTCAGTGAGGACAGGGCCTTTTTAAGTCGAAATGTGCAAAAAAGCATCCTCTCGCTCTGAAACGGCTGTTTTGCTCTCCACCACATTTACTGTCAGACTGGCCGAATTAGACCGATTCTGCCTCTTTCTTGCCTCTACATGTGAAGAACAGGGTGCTTGTGAGCATATTGTGCAGTTTCACGCAGGTAGCTGGCTTGGAACGGGACCGGTGGGGCAGAGCAATCCTAGCGGCTCGCCCGAGCAGTGGAAGCCGGCGAGGGTGCGCGTTCAGCCGGATGAATGGGGCGCTGTCAGGGCCCCATTCATGTCGTGGAGGATAAAAATCATGCTTTTTCCCTCATTACACATCCCATGCGAGCTTGTAATGATAAAACCTCATCCAAATCACACATTGCAGCTCAATATTCAGTGAGGACAGGGCCTTTTTAAGTCGAAATGTGCAAAAAAGCATCCTCTCGCTCTGAAACGGCTGTTTTGCTCTCCACCACATTTACTGTCAGACTGGCCGAATTAGACCGATTCTGCCTCTTTCTTGCCTCTACATGTGAAGAACAGGGTGCTTGTGAGCATATTGTGCAGTTTCACGCAGGTAGCTGGCCTGGAACGGGACCGGTGGGGCAGAGCAATCCTAGCGGCTCGCCCGAGCAGTGGAAGCCGGCGAGGGTGCGCGTTCAGCCGGATGAATGGGGCGCTGTCAGGGCCCCTCTCGTGGAGGATAAAAATCATGCTTTTTCCCTCATTACACATCCCATGCGAGCTTGTAATGATAAAACCTCATCCAAATCACACATTGCAGCTCAATATTCAGTGAGGACAGGGCCTTTTTAAGTCGAAATGTGCAAAAAAGCATCCTCTCGCTCTGAAACGGCTGTTTTGCTCTCCACCACATTTACTGTCAGACTGGCCGAATTAGACCGATTCTGCCTCTTTCTTGCCTCTACATGTGAAGAACAGGGTGCTTGTGAGCATATTGTGCAGTTTCACGCAGGTAGCTGGCTTGGAACGGGACCGGTGGGGCAGAGCAATCCTAGCGGCTCGCCCGAGCAGTGGAAGCCGGCGAGGGTGCGCGTTCAGCCGGATGAATGGGGCGCTGTCAGGGCCCCATTCATGTCGTGGAGGATAAAAATCATGCTTTTTCCCTCATTACACATCCCATGCGAGCTTGTAATGATAAAACCTCATCCAAATCACACATTGCAGCTCAATATTCAGTGAGGACAGGGCCTTTTTAAGTCGAAATGTGCAAAAAAGCATCCTCTCGCTCTGAAACGGCTGTTTTGCTCTCCACCACATTTACTGTCAGACTGGCCGAATTAGACCGATTCTGCCTCTTTCTTGCCTCTACATGTGAAGAACAGGGTGCTTGTGAGCATATTGTGCAGTTTCACGCAGGTAGCTGGCTTGGAACGGGACCGGTGGGGCAGAGCAATCCTAGCGGCTCGCTCCGAGCAGTGGAAGCCGGCGAGGGTGCGCGTTCAGCCGGATGAATGGGGCGCTGTCAGGGCCCCATTCATGTCGTGGAGGATAAAAATCATGCTTTTTCCCTCATTACACATCCCATGCGAGCTTGTAATGATAAAACCTCATCCAAATCACACATTGCAGCTCAATATTCAGTGAGGACAGGGCCTTTTTAAGTCGAAATGTGCAAAAAAGCATCCTCTCGCTCTGAAACGGCTGTTTTGCTCTCCACCACATTTACTGTCAGACTGGCCGAATTAGACCGATTCTGCCTCTTTCTTGCCTCTACATGTGAAGAACAGGGTGCTTGTGAGCATATTGTGCAGTTTCACGCAGGTAGCTGGCTTGGAACGGGACCGGTGGGGCAGAGCAATCCTAGCGGCTCGCCCGAGCAGTGGAAGCCGGCGAGGGTGCGCGTTCAGCCGGATGAATGGGGCGCTGTCAGGGCCCCATTCATGTCGTGGAGGATAAAAATCATGCTTTTTCCCTCATTACACATCCCATGCGAGCTTGTAATGATAAAACCTCATCCAAATCACACATTGCAGCTCAATATTCAGTGAGGACAGGGCCTTTTTAAGTCGAAATGTGCAAAAAAGCATCCTCTCGCTCTGAAACGGCTGTTTTGCTCTCCACCACATTTACTGTCAGACTGGCCGAATTAGACCGATTCTGCCTCTTTCTTGCCTCTACATGTGAAGAACAGGGTGCTTGTGAGCATATTGTGCAGTTTCACGCAGGTAGCTGGCTTGGAACGGGACCGGTGGGGCAGAGCAATCCTAGCGGCTCGCCCGAGCAGTGGAAGCCGGCGAGGGTGCGCGTTCAGCCGGATGAATGGGGCGCTGTCAGGGCCCCATTCATGTCGTGGAGGATAAAAATCATGCTTTTTCCCTCATTACACATCCCATGCGAGCTTGTAATGATAAAACCTCATCCAAATCACACATTGCAGCTCAATATTCAGTGAGGACAGGGCCTTTTTAAGTCGAAATGTGCAAAAAAGCATCCTCTCGCTCTGAAACGGCTGTTTTGCTCTCCACCACATTTACTGTCAGACTGGCCGAATTAGACCGATTCTGCCTCTTTCTTGCCTCTACATGTGAAGAACAGGGTGCTTGTGAGCATATTGTGCAGTTTCACGCAGGTAGCTGGCCTGGAACGGGACCGGTGGGGCAGAGCAATCCTAGCGGCTCGCCCGAGCAGTGGAAGCCGGCGAGGGTGCGCGTTCAGCCGGATGAATGGGGCGCTGTCAGGGCCCCTCTCGTGGAGGATAAAAATCATGCTTTTTCCCTCATTACACATCCCATGCGAGCTTGTAATGATAAAACCTCATCCAAATCACACATTGCAGCTCAATATTCAGTGAGGACAGGGCCTTTTTAAGTCGAAATGTGCAAAAAAGCATCCTCTCGCTCTGAAACGGCTGTTTTGCTCTCCACCACATTTACTGTCAGACTGGCCGAATTAGACCGATTCTGCCTCTTTCTTGCCTCTACATGTGAAGAACAGGGTGCTTGTGAGCATATTGTGCAGTTTCACGCAGGTAGCTGGCTTGGAACGGGACCGGTGGGGCAGAGCAATCCTAGCGGCTCGCCCGAGCAGTGGAAGCCGGCGAGGGTGCGCGTTCAGCCGGATGAATGGGGCGCTGTCAGGGCCCCATTCATGTCGTGGAGGATAAAAATCATGCTTTTTCCCTCATTACACATCCCATGCGAGCTTGTAATGATAAAACCTCATCCAAATCACACATTGCAGCTCAATATTCAGTGAGGACAGGGCCTTTTTAAGTCGAAATGTGCAAAAAAGCATCCTCTCGCTCTGAAACGGCTGTTTTGCTCTCCACCACATTTACTGTCAGACTGGCCGAATTAGACCGATTCTGCCTCTTTCTTGCCTCTACATGTGAAGAACAGGGTGCTTGTGAGCATATTGTGCAGTTTCACGCAGGTAGCTGGCTTGGAACGGGACCGGTGGGGCAGAGCAATCCTAGCGGCTCGCCCGAGCAGTGGAAGCCGGCGAGGGTGCGCGTTCAGCCGGATGAATGGGGCGCTGTCAGGGCCCCATTCATGTCGTGGAGGATAAAAATCATGCTTTTTCCCTCATTACACATCCCATGCGAGCTTGTAATGATAAAACCTCATCCAAATCACACATTGCAGCTCAATATTCAGTGAGGACAGGGCCTTTTTAAGTCGAAATGTGCAAAAAAGCATCCTCTCGCTCTGAAACGGCTGTTTTGCTCTCCACCACATTTACTGTCAGACTGGCCGAATTAGACCGATTCTGCCTCTTTCTTGCCTCTACATGTGAAGAACAGGGTGCTTGTGAGCATATTGTGCAGTTTCACGCAGGTAGCTGGCTTGGAACGGGACCGGTGGGGCAGAGCAATCCTAGCGGCTCGCCCGAGCAGTGGAAGCCGGCGAGGGTGCGCGTTCAGCCGGATGAATGGGGCGCTGTCAGGGCCCCATTCATGTCGTGGAGGATAAAAATCATGCTTTTTCCCTCATTACACATCCCATGCGAGCTTGTAATGATAAAACCTCATCCAAATCACACATTGCAGCTCAATATTCAGTGAGGACAGGGCCTTTTTAAGTCGAAATGTGCAAAAAAGCATCCTCTCGCTCTGAAACGGCTGTTTTGCTCTCCACCACATTTACTGTCAGACTGGCCGAATTAGACCGATTCTGCCTCTTTCTTGCCTCTACATGTGAAGAACAGGGTGCTTGTGAGCATATTGTGCAGTTTCACGCAGGTAGCTGGCTTGGAACGGGACCGGTGGGGCAGAGCATTCCTAGCGGCTCGCCCGAGCAGTGGAAGCCGGCGAGGGTGCGCGTTCAGCCGGATGAATGGGGCGCTGTCAGGGCCCCATTCATGTCGTGGAGGATAAAAATCATGCTTTTTCCCTCATTACACATCCCATGCGAGCTTGTAATGATAAAACCTCATCCAAATCACACATTGCAGCTCAATATTCAGTGAGGACAGGGCCTTTTTAAGTCGAAATGTGCAAAAAAGCATCCTCTCGCTCTGAAACGGCTGTTTTGCTCTCCACCACATTTACTGTCAGACTGGCCGAATTAGACCGATTCTGCCTCTTTCTTGCCTCTACATGTGAAGAACAGGGTGCTTGTGAGCATATTGTGCAGTTTCACGCAGGTAGCTGGCTTGGAACGGGACCGGTGGGGCAGAGCAATCCTAGCGGCTCGCCCGAGCAGTGGAAGCCGGCGAGGGTGCGCGTTCAGCCGGATGAATGGGGCGCTGTCAGGGCCCCATTCATGTCGTGGAGGATAAAAATCATGCTTTTTCCCTCATTACACATCCCATGCGAGCTTGTAATGATAAAACCTCATCCAAATCACACATTGCAGCTCAATATTCAGTGAGGACAGGGCCTTTTTAAGTCGAAATGTGCAAAAAAGCGTCCTATCGCTCTGAAACGACTGTTTTGCTCTCCACCACATTTACTGTCAGACTGGCCGAATTAGACCGATTCTGCCTCTTTCTTGCCTCTGCATGTGAAGAACAGGGTGCTTGTGAGCATATTGTGCAGTTTCAAGCAGGTAGCTGGCTTGGAACGGGACCGGTGGGGCAGAGCAATCCTAGCGGCTCGCCCGAGCAGTGTAAGCCGGCGAGGGTGCGCGTTCAGCCGGATGAATGGGGCGCTGTCAGGGCCCCTCTCGTGGAGGATAAAAATCATGCTTTTTCCCTCATTACACATCCCATGCGAGCTTGTAATGATAAAACCTCATCCAAATCACACATTGCAGCTCAATATTCAGTGAGGACAGGGCCTTTTTAAGTCGAAATGTGCAAAAAAGCATCCTATCGCTCTGAAACGGCTGTTTTGCTCTCCACCACATTTACTGTCAGACTGGCCGAATTAGACCGATTCTGCCTCTTTCTTGCCTCTACATGTGAAGAACAGGGTGCTTGTGAGCATATTGTGCAGTTTCAAGCAGGTAGCTGGCTTGGAACGGGACCGGTGGGGCAGAGCAATCCTAGCGGCTCGCCCGAGCAGTGGAAGCCGGCGAGGGTGCGCGTTCAGCCGGATGAATGGGGCGCTGTCAGGGCCCCTCTCGTGGAGGATAAAAATCATGCTTTTTCCCTCATTACACATCCCATGCGAGCTTGTAATGATAAAACCTCATCCAAATCACACATTGCAGCTCAATATTCAGTGAGGACAGGGCCTTTTTAAGTCGAAATGTGCAAAAAAGCGTCCTATCGCTCTGAAACGGCTGTTTTGCTCTCCACCACATTTACTGTCAGACTGGCCGAATTAGACCGATTCTGCCTCTTTCTTGCCTCTGCATGTGAAGAACAGGGTGCTTGTGAGCATATTGTGCAGTTTCAAGCAGGTAGCTGGCTTGGAACGGGACCGGTGGGGCAGAGCAATCCTAGCGGCTCGCCCGAGCAGTGGAAGCCGGCGAGGGTGCGCGTTCAGCCGGATGAATGGGGCGCTGTCAGGGCCCCTCTCGTGGAGGATAAAAATCATGCTTTTTCCCTCATTACACATCCCATGCGAGCTTGTAATGATAAAACCTCATCCAAATCACACATTGCAGCTCAATATTCAGTGAGGACAGGGCCTTTTTAAGTCGAAATGTGCAAAAAAGCGTCCTATCGCTCTGAAACGGCTGTTTTGCTCTCCACCACATTTACTGTCAGACTGGCCGAATTAGACCGATTCTGCCTCTTTCTTGCCTCTGCATGTGAAGAACAGGGTGCTTGTGAGCATATTGTGCAGTTTCAAGCAGGTAGCTGGCTTGGAACGGGACCGGTGGGGCAGAGCAATCCTAGCGGCTCGCCCGAGCAGTGGAAGCCGGCGAGGGTGCGCGTTCAGCCGGATGAATGGGGCGCTGTCAGGGCCCCTCTCGTGGAGGATAAAAATCATGCTTTTTCCCTCATTACACATCCCATGCGAGCTTGTAATGATAAAACCTCATCCAAATCACACATTGCAGCTCAATATTCAGTGAGGACACGGCCTTTTTAAGTCGAAATGTGCAAAAAAGCGTCCTATCGCTCTGAAACGGCTGTTTTGCTCTCCACCACATTTACTGTCAGACTGGCCGAATTAGACCGATTCTGCCTCTTTCTTGCCTCTGCATGTGAAGAACAGGGTGCTTGTGAGCATATTGTGCAGTTTCAAGCAGGTAGCTGGCTTGGAACGGGACCGGTGGGGCAGAGCAATCCTAGCGGCTCGCCCGAGCAGTGGAAGCCGGCGAGGGTGCGCGTTCAGCCGGATGAATGGGGCGCTGTCAGGGCCCCTCTCGTGGAGGATAAAAATCATGCTTTTTCCCTCATTACACATCCCATGCGAGCTTGTAATGATAAAACCTCATCCAAATCACACATTGCAGCTCAATATTCAGTGAGGACAGGGCCTTTTTAAGTCGAAATGTGCAAAAAAGCGTCCTATCGCTCTGAAACGGCTGTTTTGCTCTCCACCACATTTACTGTCAGACTGGCCGAATTAGACCGATTCTGCCTCTTTCTTGCCTCTGCATGTGAAGAACAGGGTGCTTGTGAGCATATTGTGCAGTTTCAAGCAGGTAGCTGGCTTGGAACGGGACCGGTGGGGCAGAGCAATCCTAGCGGCTCGCCCGAGCAGTGGAAGCCGGCGAGGGTGCGCGTTCAGCCGGATGAATGGGGCGCTGTCAGGGCCCCTCTCGTGGAGGATAAAAATCATGCTTTTTCCCTCATTACACATCCCATGCGAGCTTGTAATGATAAAACCTCATCCAAATCACACATTGCAGCTCAATATTCAGTGAGGACAGGGCCTTTTTAAGTCGAAATGTGCAAAAAAGCATCCTATCGCTCTGAAACGGCTGTTTTGCTCTCCACCACATTTACTGTCAGACTGGCCGAATTAGACCGATTCTGCCTCTTTCTTGCCTCTACATGTGAAGAACAGGGTGCTTGTGAGCATACTGTGCAGTTTCACGCAGGTAGCTGGCTTGGAACGGGACCGGTGGGGCAGAGCAATCCTAGCGGCTCGCCCGAGCAGTGGAAGCCGGCGAGGGTGCGCGTTCAGCCGGATGAATGGGGCGCTGTCAGGGCCCCTCTCGTGGAGGATAAAAATCATGCTTTTTCCCTCATTACACATCCCATGCGAGCTTGTAATGATAAAACCTCATCCAAATCACACATTGCAGCTCAATATTCAGTGAGGACAGGGCCTTTTTAAGTCGAAATGTGCAAAAAAGCGTCCTATCGCTCTGAAACGGCTGTTTTGCTCTCCACCACATTTACTGTCAGACTGGCCGAATTAGACCGATTCTGCCTCTTTCTTGCCTCTACATGTGAAGAACAGGGTGCTTGTGAGCATATTGTGCAGTTTCAAGCAGGTAGCTGGCTTGGAACGGGACCGGTGGGGCAGAGCAATCCTAGCGGCTCGCCCGAGCAGTGGAAGCCGGCGAGGGTGCGCGTTCAGCCGGATGAATGGGGCGCTGTCAGGGCCCCTCTCGTGGAGGATAAAAATCATGCTTTTTCCCTCATTACACATCCCATGCGAGCTTGTAATGATAAAACCTCATCCAAATCACACATTGCAGCTCAATATTCAGTGAGGACAGGGCCTTTTTAAGTCGAAATGTGCAAAAAAGCGTCCTATCGCTCTGAAACGGCTGTTTTGCTCTCCACCACATTTACTGTCAGACTGGCCGAATTAGACCGATTCTGCCTCTTTCTTGCCTCTGCATGTGAAGAACAGGGTGCTTGTGAGCATATTGTGCAGTTTCAAGCAGGTAGCTGGCTTGGAACGGGACCGGTGGGGCAGAGCAATCCTAGCGGCTCGCCCGAGCAGTGGAAGCCGGCGAGGGTGCGCGTTCAGCCGGATGAATGGGGCGCTGTCAGGGCCCCTCTCGTGGAGGATAAAAATCATGCTTTTTCCCTCATTACACATCCCATGCGAGCTTGTAATGATAAAACCTCATCCAAATCACACATTGCAGCTCAATATTCAGTGAGGACAGGGCCTTTTTAAGTCGAAATGTGCAAAAAAACATCCTATCGCTCTGAAACGGCTGTTTTGCTCTCCACCACATTTACTGTCAGACTGGCCGAATTAGACCGATTCTGCCTCTTTCTTGCCTCTACATGTGAAGAACAGGGTGCTTGTGAGCATACTGTGCAGTTTCACGCAGGTAGCTGGCTTGGAACGGGACCGGTGGGGCAGAGCAATCCTAGCGGCTCGCCCGAGCAGTGGAAGCCGGCGAGGGTGCGCGTTCAGCCGGATGAATGGGGCGCTGTCAGGGCCCCTCTCGTGGAGGATAAAAATCATGCTTTTTCCCTCATTACACATCCCATGCGAGCTTGTAATGATAAAACCTCATCCAAATCACACATTGCAGCTCAATATTCAGTGAGGACAGGGCCTTTTTAAGTCGAAATGTGCAAAAAAGCGTCCTATCGCTCTGAAACGGCTGTTTTGCTCTCCACCACATTTACTGTCAGACTGGCCGAATTAGACCGATTCTGCCTCTTTCTTGCCTCTGCATGTGAAGAACAGGGTGCTTGTGAGCATATTGTGCAGTTTCAAGCAGGTAGCTGGCTTGGAACGGGACCGGTGGGGCAGAGCAATCCTAGCGGCTCGCCCGAGCAGTGGAAGCCGGCGAGGGTGCGCGTTCAGCCGGATGAATGGGGCGCTGTCAGGGCCCCTCTCGTGGAGGATAAAAATCATGCTTTTTCCCTCATTACACATCCCATGCGAGCTTGTAATGATAAAACCTCATCCAAATCACACATTGCAGCTCAATATTCAGTGAGGACAGGGCCTTTTTAAGTCGAAATGTGCAAAAAAGCGTCCTATCGCTCTGAAACGGCTGTTTTGCTCTCCACCACATTTACTGTCAGACTGGCCGAATTAGACCGATTCTGCCTCTTTCTTGCCTCTGCATGTGAAGAACAGGGTGCTTGTGAGCATATTGTGCAGTTTCAAGCAGGTAGCTGGCTTGGAACGGGACCGGTGGGGCAGAGCAATCCTAGCGGCTCGCCCGAGCAGTGGAAGCCGGCGAGGGTGCGCGTTCAGCCGGATGAATGGGGCGCTGTCAGGGCCCCTCTCGTGGAGGATAAAAATCATGCTTTTTCCCTCATTACACATCCCATGCGAGCTTGTAATGATAAAACCTCATCCAAATCACACATTGCAGCTCAATATTCAGTGAGGACAGGGCCTTTTTAAGTCGAAATGTGCAAAAAAGCGTCCTATCGCTCTGAAACGGCTGTTTTGCTCTCCACCACATTTACTGTCAGACTGGCCGAATTAGACCGATTCTGCCTCTTTCTTGCCTCTGCATGTGAAGAACAGGGTGCTTGTGAGCATATTGTGCAGTTTCAAGCAGGTAGCTGGCTTGGAACGGGACCGGTGGGGCAGAGCAATCCTAGCGGCTCGCCCGAGCAGTGGAAGACGGCGAGGGTGCGCGTTCAGCCGGATGAATGGGGCGCTGTCAGGGCCCCTCTCGTGGAGGATAAAAATCATGCTTTTTCCCTCATTACACATCCCATGCGAGCTTGTAATGATAAAACCTCATCCAAATCACACATTGCAGCTCAATATTCAGTGAGGACAGGGCCTTTTTAAGTCGAAATGTGCAAAAAAGCATCCTATCGCTCTGAAACGGCTGTTTTGCTCTCCACCACATTTACTGTCAGACTGGCCGAATTAGACCGATTCTGCCTCTTTCTTGCCTCTACATGTGAAGAACAGGGTGCTTGTGAGCATACTGTGCAGTTTCACGCAGGTAGCTGGCTTGGAACGGGACCGTTGGGGCAGAGCAATCCTAGCGGCTCGCCCGAGCAGTGGAAGCCGGCGAGGGTGCGCGTTCAGCCGGATGAATGCGGCGCTGTCAGGGCCCCTCTCGTGGAGGATAAAAATCATGCTTTTTCCCTCATTACACATCCCATGCGAGCTTGTAATGATAAAACCTCATCCAAATCACACATTGCAGCTCAATATTCAGTGAGGACAGGGCCTTTTTAAGTCGAAATGTGCAAAAAAGCGTCCTATCGCTCTGAAACGGCTGTTTTGCTCTCCACCACATTTACTGTCAGACTGGCCGAATTAGACCGATTCTGCCTCTTTCTTGCCTCTGCATGTGAAGAACAGGGTGCTTGTGAGCATATTGTGCAGTTTCAAGCAGGTAGCTGGCTTGGAACGGGACCGGTGGGGCAGAGCAATCCTAGCGGCTCGCCCGAGCAGTGGAAGCCGGCGAGGGTGCGCGTTCAGCCGGATGAATGGGGCGCTGTCAGGGCCCCTCTCGTGGAGGATAAAAATCATGCTTTTTCCCTCATTACACATCCCATGCGAGCTTGTAATGATAAAACCTCATCCAAATCACACATTGCAGCTCAATATTCAGTGAGGACAGGGCCTTTTTAAGTCGAAATGTGCAAAAAAACATCCTATCGCTCTGAAACGGCTGTTTTGCTCTCCACCACATTTACTGTCAGACTGGCCGAATTAGACCGATTCTGCCTCTTTCTTGCCTCTACATGTGAAGAACAGGGTGCTTGTGAGCATACTGTGCAGTTTCACGCAGGTAGCTGGCTTGGAACGGGACCGGTGGGGCAGAGCAATCCTAGCGGCTCGCCCGAGCAGTGGAAGCCGGCGAGGGTGCGCGTTCAGCCGGATGAATGGGGCGCTGTCAGGGCCCCTCTCGTGGAGGATAAAAATCATGCTTTTTCCCTCATTACACATCCCATGCGAGCTTGTAATGATAAAACCTCATCCAAATCACACATTGCAGCTCAATATTCAGTGAGGACAGGGCCTTTTTAAGTCGAAATGTGCAAAAAAGCGTCCTATCGCTCTGAAACGACTGTTTTGCTCTCCACCACATTTACTGTCAGACTGGCCGAATTAGACCGATTCTGCCTCTTTCTTGCCTCTGCATGTGAAGAACAGGGTGCTTGTGAGCATATTGTGCAGTTTCAAGCAGGTAGCTGGCTTGGAACGGGACCGGTGGGGCAGAGCAATCCTAGCGGCTCGCCCGAGCAGTGGAAGCCGGCGAGGGTGCGCGTTCAGCCGGATGAATGGGGCGCTGTCAGGGCCCCTCTCGTGGAGGATAAAAATCATGCTTTTTCCCTCATTACACATCCCATGCGAGCTTGTAATGATAAAACCTCATCCAAATCACACATTGCAGCTCAATATTCAGTGAGGACAGGGCCTTTTTAAGTCGAAATGTGCAAAAAAGCGTCCTATCGCTCTGAAACGGCTGTTTTGCTCTCCACCACATTTACTGTCAGACTGGCCGAATTAGACCGATTCTGCCTCTTTCTTGCCTCTGCATGTGAAGAACAGGGTGCTTGTGAGCATATTGTGCAGTTTCAAGCAGGTAGCTGGCTTGGAACGGGACCGGTGGGGCAGAGCAATCCTAGCGGCTCGCCCGAGCAGTGGAAGCCGGCGAGGGTGCGCGTTCAGCCGGATGAATGGGGCGCTGTCAGGGCCCCTCTCGTGGAGGATAAAAATCATGCTTTTTCCCTCATTACACATCCCATGCGAGCTTGTAATGATAAAACCTCATCCAAATCACACATTGCAGCTCAATATTCAGTGAGGACACGGCCCTTTTAAGTCGAAATGTGCAAAAAAGCGTCCTATCGCTCTGAAACGGCTGTTTTGCTCTCCACCACATTTACTGTCAGACTGGCCGAATTAGACCGATTCTGCCTCTTTCTTGCCTCTGCATGTGAAGAACAGGGTGCTTGTGAGCATATTGTGCAGTTTCAAGCAGGTAGCTGGCTTGGAACGGGACCGGTGGGGCAGAGCAATCCTAGCGGCTCGCCCGAGCAGTGGAAGCCGGCGAGGGTGCGCGTTCAGCCGGATGAATGGGGCGCTGTCAGGGCCCCTCTCGTGGAGGATAAAAATCATGCTTTTTCCCTCATTACACATCCCATGCGAGCTTGTAATGATAAAACCTCATCCAAATCACACATTGCAGCTCAATATTCAGTGAGGACAGGGCCTTTTTAAGTCGAAATGTGCAAAAAAGCGTCCTATCGCTCTGAAACGGCTGTTTTGCTCTCCACCACATTTACTGTCAGACTGGCCGAATTAGACCGATTCTGCCTCTTTCTTGCCTCTGCATGTGAAGAACAGGGTGCTTGTGAGCATATTGTGCAGTTTCAAGCAGGTAGCTGGCTTGGAACGGGACCGGTGGGGCAGAGCAATCCTAGCGGCTCGCCCGAGCAGTGGAAGCCGGCGAGGGTGCGCGTTCAGCCGGATGAATGGGGCGCTGTCAGGGCCCCTCTCGTGGAAGATAAAAATCATGCTTTTTCCCTCATTACACATCCCATGCGAGCTTGTAATGATAAAACCTCATCCAAATCACACATTGCAGCTCAATATTCAGTGAGGACAGGGCCTTTTTAAGTCGAAATGTGCAAAAAAGCATCCTATCGCTCTGAAACGGCTGTTTTGCTCTCCACCACATTTACTGTCAGACTGGCCGAATTAGACCGATTCTGCCTCTTTCTTGCCTCTACATGTGAAGAACAGGGTGCTTGTGAGCATACTGTGCAGTTTCACGCAGGTAGCTGGCTTGGAACGGGACCGGTGGGGCAGAGCAATCCTAGCGGCTCGCCCGAGCAGTGGAAGCCGGCGAGGGTGCGCGTTCAGCCTGATGAATGGGGCGCTGTCAGGGCCCCTCTCGTGGAGGATAAAAATCATGCTTTTTCCCTCATTACACATCCCATGCGAGCTTGTAATGATAAAACCTCATCCAAATCACACATTGCAGCTCAATATTCAGTGAGGACAGGGCCTTTTTAAGTCGAAATGTGCAAAAAAGCATCCTATCGCTCTGAAACGGCTGTTTTGCTCTCCACCACATTTACTGTCAGACTGGCCGAATTAGACCGATTCTGCCTCTTTCTTGCCTCTACATGTGAAGAACAGGGTGCTTGTGAGCATATTGTGCAGTTTCAAGCAGGTAGCTGGCTTGGAACGGGACCGGTGGGGCAGAGCAATCCTAGCGGCTCGCCCGAGCAGTGGAAGCCGGCGAGGGTGCGCGTTCAGCCGGATGAATGGGTCGCTGTCAGGGCCCCTCTCGTGGAGGATAAAAATCATGCTTTTTCCCTCATTACACATCCCATGCGAGCTTGTAATGATAAAACCTCATCCAAATCACACATTGCAGCTCAATATTCAGTGAGGACAGGGCCTTTTTAAGTCGAAATGTGCAAAAAAGCGTCCTATCGCTCTGAAACGGCTGTTTTGCTCTCCACCACATTTACTGTCAGACTGGCCGAATTAGACCGATTCTGCCTCTTTCTTGCCTCTGCATGTGAAGAACAGGGTGCTTGTGAGCATATTGTGCAGTTTCAAGCAGGTAGCTGGCTTGGAACGGGACCGGTGGGGCAGAGCAATCCTAGCGGCTCGCCCGAGCAGTGGAAGCCGGCGAGGGTGCGCGTTCAGCCGGATGAATGGGGCGCTGTCAGGGCCCCTCTCGTGGAGGATAAAAATCATGCTTTTTCCCTCATTACACATCCCATGCGAGCTTGTAATGATAAAACCTCATCCAAATCACACATTGCAGCTCAATATTCAGTGAGGACAGGGCCTTTTTAAGTCGAAATGTGCAAAAAAGCGTCCTATCGCTCTGAAACGGCTGTTTTGCTCTCCACCACATTTACTGTCAGACTGGCCGAATTAGACCGATTCTGCCTCTTTCTTGCCTCTGCATGTGAAGAACAGGGTGCTTGTGAGCATATTGTGCAGTTTCAAGCAGGTAGCTGGCTTGGAACGGGACCGGTGGGGCAGAGCAATCCTAGCGGCTCGCCCGAGCAGTGGAAGCCGGCGAGGGTGCGCGTTCAGCCGGATGAATGGGGCGCTGTCAGGGCCCCTCTCGTGGAGGATAAAAATCATGCTTTTTCCCTCATTACACATCCCATGCGAGCTTGTAATGATAAAACCTCATCCAAATCACACATTGCAGCTCAATATTCAGTGAGGACAGGGCCTTTTTAAGTCGAAATGTGCAAAAAAGCGTCCTATCGCTCTGAAACGGCTGTTTTGCTCTCCACCACATTTACTGTCAGACTGGCCGAATTAGACCGATTCTGCCTCTTTCTTGCCTCTGCATGTGAAGAACAGGGTGCTTGTGAGCATATTGTGCAGTTTCAAGCAGGTAGCTGGCTTGGAACGGGACCGGTGGGGCAGAGCAATCCTAGCGGCTCGCCCGAGCAGTGGAAGACGGCGAGGGTGCGCGTTCAGCCGGATGAATGGGGCGCTGTCAGGGCCCCTCTCGTGGAGGATAAAAATCATGCTTTTTCCCTCATTACACATCCCATGCGAGCTTGTAATGATAAAACCTCATCCAAATCACACATTGCAGCTCAATATTCAGTGAGGACAGGGCCTTTTTAAGTCGAAATGTGCAAAAAAGCATCCTATCGCTCTGAAACGGCTGTTTTGCTCTCCACCACATTTACTGTCAGACTGGCCGAATTAGACCGATTCTGCCTCTTTCTTGCCTCTACATGTGAAGAACAGGGTGCTTGTGAGCATACTGTGCAGTTTCACGCAGGTAGCTGGCTTGGAACGGGACCGTTGGGGCAGAGCAATCCTAGCGGCTCGCCCGAGCAGTGGAAGCCGGCGAGGGTGCGCGTTCAGCCGGATGAATGGGGCGCTGTCAGGGCCCCTCTCGTGGAGGATAAAAATCATGCTTTTTCCCTCATTACACATCCCATGCGAGCTTGTAATGATAAAACCTCATCCAAATCACACATTGCAGCTCAATATTCAGTGAGGACAGGGCCTTTTTAAGTCGAAATGTGCAAAAAAGCGTCCTATCGCTCTGAAACGGCTGTTTTGCTCTCCACCACATTTACTGTCAGACTGGCCGAATTAGACCGATTCTGCCTCTTTCTTGCCTCTGCATGTGAAGAACAGGGTGCTTGTGAGCATATTGTGCAGTTTCAAGCAGGTAGCTGGCTTGGAACGGGACCGGTGGGGCAGAGCAATCCTAGCGGCTCGCCCGAGCAGTGGAAGCCGGCGAGGGTGCGCGTTCAGCCGGATGAATGGGGCGCTGTCAGGGCCCCTCTCGTGGAGGATAAAAATCATGCTTTTTCCCTCATTACACATCCCATGCGAGCTTGTAATGATAAAACCTCATCCAAATCACACATTGCAGCTCAATATTCAGTGAGGACAGGGCCTTTTTAAGTCGAAATGTGCAAAAAAGCATCCTATCGCTCTGAAACGGCTGTTTTGCTCTCCACCACATTTACTGTCAGACTGGCCGAATTAGACCGATTCTGCCTCTTTCTTGCCTCTACATGTGAAGAACAGGGTGCTTGTGAGCATATTGTGCAGTTTCAAGCAGGTAGCTGGCTTGGAACGGGACCGGTGGGGCAGAGCAATCCTAGCGGCTCGCCCGAGCAGTGGAAGCCGGCGAGGGTGCGCGTTCAGCCGGATGAATGGGGCGCTGTCAGGGCCCCTCTCGTGGAGGATAAAAATCATGCTTTTTCCCTCATTACACATCCCATGCGAGCTTGTAATGATAAAACCTCATCCAAATCACACATTGCAGCTCAATATTCAGTGAGGACAGGGCCTTTTTAAGTCGAAATGTGCAAAAAAGCGTCCTATCGCTCTGAAACGGCTGTTTTGCTCTCCACCACATTTACTGTCAGACTGGCCGAATTAGACCGATTCTGCCTCTTTCTTGCCTCTGCATGTGAAGAACAGGGTGCTTGTGAGCATATTGTGCAGTTTCAAGCAGGTAGCTGGCTTGGAACGGGACCGGTGGGGCAGAGCAATCCTAGCGGCTCGCCCGAGCAGTGGAAGCCGGCGAGGGTGCGCGTTCAGCCGGATGAATGGGGCGCTGTCAGGGCCCCTCTCGTGGAGGATAAAAATCATGCTTTTTCCCTCATTACACATCCCATGCGAGCTTGTAATGATAAAACCTCATCCAAATCACACATTGCAGCTCAATATTCAGTGAGGACAGGGCCTTTTTAAGTCGAAATGTGCAAAAAAGCGTCCTATCGCTCTGAAACGGCTGTTTTGCTCTCCACCACATTTACTGTCAGACTGGCCGAATTAGACCGATTCTGCCTCTTTCTTGCCTCTGCATGTGAAGAACAGGGTGCTTGTGAGCATATTGTGCAGTTTCAAGCAGGTAGCTGGCTTGGAACGGGACCGGTGGGGCAGAGCAATCCTAGCGGCTCGCCCGAGCAGTGGAAGCCGGCGAGGGTGCGCGTTCAGCCGGATGAATGGGGCGCTGTCAGGGCCCCTCTCGTGGAGGATAAAAATCATGCTTTTTCCCTCATTACACATCCCATGCGAGCTTGTAATGATAAAACCTCATCCAAATCACACATTGCAGCTCAATATTCAATGAGGACAGGGCCTTTTTAAGTCGAAATGTGCAAAAAAGCGTCCTATCGCTCTGAAACGGCTGTTTTGCTCTCCACCACATTTACTGTCAGACTGGCCGAATTAGACCGATTCTGCCTCTTTCTTGCCTCTGCATGTGAAGAACAGGGTGCTTGTGAGCATATTGTGCAGTTTCAAGCAGGTAGCTGGCTTGGAACGGGACCGGTGGGGCAGAGCAATCCTAGCGGCTCGCCCGAGCAGTGGAAGCCGGCGAGGGTGCGCGTTCAGCCGGATGAATGGGGCGCTGTCAGGGCCCCTCTCGTGGAGGATAAAAATCATGCTTTTTCCCTCATTACACATCCCATGCGAGCTTGTAATGATAAAACCTCATCCAAATCACACATTGCAGCTCAATATTCAGTGAGGACAGGGCCTTTTTAAGTCGAAATGTGCAAAAAAGCATCCTATCGCTCTGAAACGGCTGTTTTGCTCTCCACCACATTTACTGTCAGACTGGCCGAATTAGACCGATTCTGCCTCTTTCTTGCCTCTACATGTGAAGAACAGGGTGCTTGTGAGCATACTGTGCAGTTTCACGCAGGTAGCTGGCTTGGAACGGGACCGGTGGGGCAGAGCAATCCTAGCGGCTCGCCCGAGCAGTGGAAGCCGGCGAGGGTGCGCGTTCAGCCGGATGAATGGGGCGCTGTCAGGGCCCCTCTCGTGGAGGATAAAAATCATGCTTTTTCCCTCATTACACATCCCATGCGAGCTTGTAATGATAAAACCTCATCCAAATCACACATTGCAGCTCAATATTCAGTGAGGACAGGGCCTTTTTAAGTCGAAATGTGCAAAAAAGCATCCTATCGCTCTGAAACGGCTGTTTTGCTCTCCACCACATTTACTGTCAGACTGGCCGAATTAGACCGATTCTGCCTCTTTCTTGCCTCTACATGTGAAGAACAGGGTGCTTGTGAGCATATTGTGCAGTTTCAAGCAGGTAGCTGGCTTGGAACGGGACCGGTGGGGCAGAGCAATCCTAGCGGCTCGCCCGAGCAGTGGAAGCCGGCGAGGGTGCGCGTTCAGCCGGATGAATGGGGCGCTGTCAGGGCCCCTCTCGTGGAGGATAAAAATCATGCTTTTTCCCTCATTACACATCCCATGCGAGCTTGTAATGATAAAACCTCATCCAAATCACACATTGCAGCTCAATATTCAGTGAGGACAGGGCCTTTTTAACTCGAAATGTGCAAAAAAGCGTCCTATCGCTCTGAAACGGCTGTTTTGCTCTCCACCACATTTACTGTCAGACTGGCCGAATTAGACCGATTCTGCCTCTTTCTTGCCTCTGCATGTGAAGAACAGGGTGCTTGTGAGCATATTGTGCAGTTTCAAGCAGGTAGCTGGCTTGGAACGGGACCGGTGGGGCAGAGCAATCCTAGCGGCTCGCCCGAGCAGTGGAAGCCGGCGAGGGTGCGCGTTCAGCCGGATGAATGGGGCGCTGTCAGGGCCCCTCTCGTGGAGGATAAAAATCATGCTTTTTCCCTCATTACACATCCCATGCGAGCTTGTAATGATAAAACCTCATCCAAATCACACATTGCAGCTCAATATTCAGTGAGGACAGGGCCTTTTTAAGTCGAAATGTGCAAAAAAGCGTCCTATCGCTCTGAAACGGCTGTTTTGCTCTCCACCACATTTACTGTCAGACTGGCCGAATTAGACCGATTCTGCCTCTTTCTTGCCTCTGCATGTGAAGAACAGGGTGCTTGTGAGCATATTGTGCAGTTTCAAGCAGGTAGCTGGCTTGGAACGGGACCGGTGGGGCAGAGCAATCCTAGCGGCTCGCCCGAGCAGTGGAAGCCGGCGAGGGTGCGCGTTCAGCCGGATGAATGGGGCGCTGTCAGGGCCCCTCTCGTGGAGGATAAAAATCATGCTTTTTCCCTCATTACACATCCCATGCGAGCTTGTAATGATAAAACCTCATCCAAATCACACATTGCAGCTCAATATTCAGTGAGGACACGGCCTTTTTAAGTCGAAATGTGCAAAAAAGCGTCCTATCGCTCTGAAACGGCTGTTTTGCTCTCCACCACATTTACTGTCAGACTGGCCGAATTAGACCGATTCTGCCTCTTTCTTGCCTCTGCATGTGAAGAACAGGGTGCTTGTGAGCATATTGTGCAGTTTCAAGCAGGTAGCTGGCTTGGAACGGGACCGGTGGGGCAGAGCAATCCTAGCGGCTCGCCCGAGCAGTGGAAGCCGGCGAGGGTGCGCGTTCAGCCGGATGAATGGGGCGCTGTCAGGGCCCCTCTCGTGGAGGATAAAAATCATGCTTTTTCCCTCATTACACATCCCATGCGAGCTTGTAATGATAAAACCTCATCCAAATCACACATTGCAGCTCAATATTCAGTGAGGACACGGCCTTTTTAAGTCGAAATGTGCAAAAAAGCGTCCTATCGCTCTGAAACGGCTGTTTTGCTCTCCACCACATTTACTGTCAGACTGGCCGAATTAGACCGATTCTGCCTCTTTCTTGCCTCTGCATGTGAAGAACAGGGTGCTTGTGAGCATATTGTGCAGTTTCAAGCAGGTAGCTGGCTTGGAACGGGACCGGTGGGGCAGAGCAATCCTAGCGGCTCGCCCGAGCAGTGGAAGCCGGCGAGGGTGCGCGTTCAGCCGGATGAATGGGGCGCTGTCAGGGCCCCTCTCGTGGAGGATAAAAATCATGCTTTTTCCCTCATTACACATCCCATGCGAGCTTGTAATGATAAAACCTCATCCAAATCACACATTGCAGCTCAATATTCAGTGAGGACAGGGCCTTTTTAAGTCGAAATGTGCAAAAAAGCGTCCTATCGCTCTGAAACGGCTGTTTTGCTCTCCACCACATTTACTGTCAGACTGGCCGAATTAGACCGATTCTGCCTCTTTCTTGCCTCTGCATGTGAAGAACAGGGTGCTTGTGAGCATATTGTGCAGTTTCAAGCAGGTAGCTGGCTTGGAACGGGACCGGTGGGGCAGAGCAATCCTAGCGGCTCGCCCGAGCAGTGGAAGCCGGCGAGGGTGCGCGTTCAGCCGGATGAATGGGGCGCTGTCAGGGCCCCTCTCGTGGAGGATAAAAATCATGCTTTTTCCCTCATTACACATCCCATGCGAGCTTGTAATGATAAAACCTCATCCAAATCACACATTGCAGCTCAATATTCAGTGAGGACAGGGCCTTTTTAAGTCGAAATGTGCAAAAAAGCGTCCTATCGCTCTGAAACGGCTGTTTTGCTCTCCACCACATTTACTGTCAGACTGGCCGAATTAGACCGATTCTGCCTCTTTCTTGCCTCTGCATGTGAAGAACAGGGTGCTTGTGAGCATATTGTGCAGTTTCAAGCAGGTAGCTGGCTTGGAACGGGACCGGTGGGGCAGAGCAATCCTAGCGGCTCGCCCGAGCAGTGGAAGCCGGCGAGGGTGCGCGTTCAGCCGGATGAATGGGGCGCTGTCAGGGCCCCTCTCGTGGAGGATAAAAATCATGCTTTTTCCCTCATTACACATCCCATGCGAGCTTGTAATGATAAAACCTCATCCAAATCACACATTGCAGCTCAATATTCAGTGAGGACAGGGCCTTTTTAAGTCGAAATGTGCAAAAAAGCGTCCTATCGCTCTGAAACGGCTGTTTTGCTCTCCACCACATTTACTGTCAGACTGGCCGAATTAGACCGATTCTGCCTCTTTCTTGCCTCTGCATGTGAAGAACAGGGTGCTTGTGAGCATATTGTGCAGTTTCAAGCAGGTAGCTGGCTTGGAACGGGACCGGTGGGGCAGAGCAATCCTAGCGGCTCGCCCGAGCAGTGGAAGCCGGCGAGGGTGCGCGTTCAGCCGGATGAATGGGGCGCTGTCAGGGCCCCTCTCGTGGAGGATAAAAATCATGCTTTTTCCCTCATTACACATCCCATGCGAGCTTGTAATGATAAAACCTCATCCAAATCACACATTGCAGCTCAATATTCAGTGAGGACAGGGCCTTTTTAAGTCGAAATGTGCAAAAAAGCGTCCTATCGCTCTGAAACGGCTGTTTTGCTCTCCACCACATTTACTGTCAGACTGGCCGAATTAGACCGATTCTGCCTCTTTCTTGCCTCTGCATGTGAAGAACAGGGTGCTTGTGAGCATATTGTGCAGTTTCAAGCAGGTAGCTGGCTTGGAACGGGACCGGTGGGGCAGAGCAATCCTAGCGGCTCGCCCGAGCAGTGGAAGACGGCGAGGGTGCGCGTTCAGCCGGATGAATGGGGCGCTGTCAGGGCCCCTCTCGTGGAGGATAAAAATCATGCTTTTTCCCTCATTACACATCCCATGCGAGCTTGTAATGATAAAACCTCATCCAAATCACACATTGCAGCTCAATATTCAGTGAGGACAGGGCCTTTTTAAGTCGAAATGTGCAAAAAAGCATCCTATCGCTCTGAAACGGCTGTTTTGCTCTCCACCACATTTACTGTCAGACTGGCCGAATTAGACCGATTCTGCCTCTTTCTTGCCTCTACATGTGAAGAACAGGGTGCTTGTGAGCATACTGTGCAGTTTCACGCAGGTAGCTGGCTTGGAACGGGACCGTTGGGGCAGAGCAATCCTAGCGGCTCGCCCGAGCAGTGGAAGCCGGCGAGGGTGCGCGTTCAGCCGGATGAATGGGGCGCTGTCAGGGCCCCTCTCGTGGAGGATAAAAATCATGCTTTTTCCCTCATTACACATCCCATGCGAGCTTGTAATGATAAAACCTCATCCAAATCACACATTGCAGCTCAATATTCAGTGAGGACAGGGCCTTTTTAAGTCGAAATGTGCAAAAAAGCGTCCTATCGCTCTGAAACGGCTGTTTTGCTCTCCACCACATTTACTGTCAGACTGGCCGAATTAGACCGATTCTGCCTCTTTCTTGCCTCTGCATGTGAAGAACAGGGTGCTTGTGAGCATATTGTGCAGTTTCAAGCAGGTAGCTGGCTTGGAACGGGACCGGTGGGGCAGAGCAATCCTAGCGGCTCGCCCGAGCAGTGGAAGCCGGCGAGGGTGCGCGTTCAGCCGGATGAATGGGGCGCTGTCAGGGCCCCTCTCGTGGAGGATAAAAATCATGCTTTTTCCCTCATTACACATCCCATGCGAGCTTGTAATGATAAAACCTCATCCAAATCACACATTGCAGCTCAATATTCAGTGAGGACAGGGCCTTTTTAAGTCGAAATGTGCAAAAAAGCATCCTATCGCTCTGAAACGGCTGTTTTGCTCTCCACCACATTTACTGTCAGACTGGCCGAATTAGACCGATTCTGCCTCTTTCTTGCCTCTACATGTGAAGAACAGGGTGCTTGTGAGCATATTGTGCAGTTTCAAGCAGGTAGCTGGCTTGGAACGGGACCGGTGGGGCAGAGCAATCCTAGCGGCTCGCCCGAGCAGTGGAAGCCGGCGAGGGTGCGCGTTCAGCCGGATGAATGGGGCGCTGTCAGGGCCCCTCTCGTGGAGGATAAAAATCATGCTTTTTCCCTCATTACACATCCCATGCGAGCTTGTAATGATAAAACCTCATCCAAATCACACATTGCAGCTCAATATTCAGTGAGGACAGGGCCTTTTTAAGTCGAAATGTGCAAAAAAGCGTCCTATCGCTCTGAAACGGCTGTTTTGCTCTCCACCACATTTACTGTCAGACTGGCCGAATTAGACCGATTCTGCCTCTTTCTTGCCTCTGCATGTGAAGAACAGGGTGCTTGTGAGCATATTGTGCAGTTTCAAGCAGGTAGCTGGCTTGGAACGGGACCGGTGGGGCAGAGCAATCCTAGCGGCTCGCCCGAGCAGTGGAAGCCGGCGAGGGTGCGCGTTCAGCCGGATGAATGGGGCGCTGTCAGGGCCCCTCTCGTGGAGGATAAAAATCATGCTTTTTCCCTCATTACACATCCCATGCGAGCTTGTAATGATAAAACCTCATCCAAATCACACATTGCAGCTCAATATTCAGTGAGGACAGGGCCTTTTTAAGTCGAAATGTGCAAAAAAGCATCCTATCGCTCTGAAACGGCTGTTTTGCTCTCCACCACATTTACTGTCAGACTGGCCGAATTAGACCGATTCTGCCTCTTTCTTGCCTCTACATGTGAAGAACAGGGTGCTTGTGAGCATATTGTGCAGTTTCAAGCAGGTAGCTGGCTTGGAACGGGACCGGTGGGGCAGAGCAATCCTAGCGGCTCGCCCGAGCAGTGGAAGCCGGCGAGGGTGCGCGTTCAGCCGGATGAATGGGGCGCTGTCAGGGCCCCTCTCGTGGAGGATAAAAATCATGCTTTTTCCCTCATTACACATCCCATGCGAGCTTGTAATGATAAAACCTCATCCAAATCACACATTGCAGCTCAATATTCAGTGAGGACAGGGCCTTTTTAAGTCGAAATGTGCAAAAAAGCGTCCTATCGCTCTGAAACGGCTGTTTTGCTCTCCACCACATTTACTGTCAGACTGGCCGAATTAGACCGATTCTGCCTCTTTCTTGCCTCTGCATGTGAAGAACAGGGTGCTTGTGAGCATATTGTGCAGTTTCAAGCAGGTAGCTGGCTTGGAACGGGACCGGTGGGGCAGAGCAATCCTAGCGGCTCGCCCGAGCAGTGGAAGCCGGCGAGGGTGCGCGTTCAGCCGGATGAATGGGGCGCTGTCAGGGCCCCTCTCGTGGAGGATAAAAATCATGCTTTTTCCCTCATTACACATCCCATGCGAGCTTGTAATGATAAAACCTCATCCAAATCACACATTGCAGCTCAATATTCAGTGAGGACAGGGCCTTTTTAAGTCGAAATGTGCAAAAAAGCGTCCTATCGCTCTGAAACGGCTGTTTTGCTCTCCACCACATTTACTGTCAGACTGGCCGAATTAGACCGATTCTGCCTCTTTCTTGCCTCTGCATGTGAAGAACAGGGTGCTTGTGAGCATATTGTGCAGTTTCAAGCAGGTAGCTGGCTTGGAACGGGACCGGTGGGGCAGAGCAATCCTAGCGGCTCGCCCGAGCAGTGGAAGCCGGCGAGGGTGCGCGTTCAGCCGGATGAATGGGGCGCTGTCAGGGCCCCTCTCGTGGAGGATAAAAATCATGCTTTTTCCCTCATTACACATCCCATGCGAGCTTGTAATGATAAAACCTCATCCAAATCACACATTGCAGCTCAATATTCAATGAGGACAGGGCCTTTTTAAGTCGAAATGTGCAAAAAAGCGTCCTATCGCTCTGAAACGGCTGTTTTGCTCTCCACCACATTTACTGTCAGACTGGCCGAATTAGACCGATTCTGCCTCTTTCTTGCCTCTGCATGTGAAGAACAGGGTGCTTGTGAGCATATTGTGCAGTTTCAAGCAGGTAGCTGGCTTGGAACGGGACCGGTGGGGCAGAGCAATCCTAGCGGCTCGCCCGAGCAGTGGAAGCCGGCGAGGGTGCGCGTTCAGCCGGATGAATGGGGCGCTGTCAGGGCCCCTCTCGTGGAGGATAAAAATCATGCTTTTTCCCTCATTACACATCCCATGCGAGCTTGTAATGATAAAACCTCATCCAAATCACACATTGCAGCTCAATATTCAGTGAGGACAGGGCCTTTTTAAGTCGAAATGTGCAAAAAAGCGTCCTATCGCTCTGAAACGGCTGTTTTGCTCTCCACCACATTTACTGTCAGACTGGCCGAATTAGACCGATTCTGCCTCTTTCTTGCCTCTGCATGTGAAGAACAGGGTGCTTGTGAGCATATTGTGCAGTTTCAAGCAGGTAGCTGGCTTGGAACGGGACCGGTGGGGCAGAGCAATCCTAGCGGCTCGCCCGAGCAGTGGAAGCCGGCGAGGGTGCGCGTTCAGCCGGATGAATGGGGCGCTGTCAGGGCCCCTCTCGTGGAGGATAAAAATCATGCTTTTTCCCTCATTACACATCCCATGCGAGCTTGTAATGATAAAACCTCATCCAAATCACACATTGCAGCTCAATATTCAGTGAGGACAGGGCCTTTTTAAGTCGAAATGTGCAAAAAAGCGTCCTATCGCTCTGAAACGGCTGTTTTGCTCTCCACCACATTTACTGTCAGACTGGCCGAATTAGACCGATTCTGCCTCTTTCTTGCCTCTGCATGTGAAGAACAGGGTGCTTGTGAGCATATTGTGCAGTTTCAAGCAGGTAGCTGGCTTGGAACGGGACCGGTGGGGCAGAGCAATCCTAGCGGCTCGCCCGAGCAGTGGAAGCCGGCGAGGGTGCGCGTTCAGCCGGATGAATGGGGCGCTGTCAGGGCCCCTCTCGTGGAGGATAAAAATCATGCTTTTTCCCTCATTACACATCCCATGCGAGCTTGTAATGATAAAACCTCATCCAAATCACACATTGCAGCTCAATATTCAGTGAGGACAGGGCCTTTTTAAGTCGAAATGTGCAAAAAAGCGTCCTATCGCTCTGAAACGGCTGTTTTGCTCTCCACCACATTTACTGTCAGACTGGCCGAATTAGACCGATTCTGCCTCTTTCTTGCCTCTGCATGTGAAGAACAGGGTGCTTGTGAGCATATTGTGCAGTTTCAAGCAGGTAGCTGGCTTGGAACGGGACCGGTGGGGCAGAGCAATCCTAGCGGCTCGCCCGAGCAGTGGAAGCCGGCGAGGGTGCGCGTTCAGCCGGATGAATGGGGCGCTGTCAGGGCCCCTCTCGTGGAGGATAAAAATCATGCTTTTTCCCTCATTACACATCCCATGCGAGCTTGTAATGATAAAACCTCATCCAAATCACACATTGCAGCTCAATATTCAGTGAGGACAGGGCCTTTTTAAGTCGAAATGTGCAAAAAAGCGTCCTATCGCTCTGAAACGGCTGTTTTGCTCTCCACCACATTTACTGTCAGACTGGCCGAATTAGACCGATTCTGCCTCTTTCTTGCCTCTGCATGTGAAGAACAGGGTGCTTGTGAGCATATTGTGCGGTTTCAAGCAGGTAGCTGGCTTGGAACGGGACCGGTGGGGCAGAGCAATCCTAGCGGCTCGCCCGAGCAGTGGAAGCCGGCGAGGGTGCGCGTTCAGCCGGATGAATGGGGCGCTGTCAGGGCCCCTCTCGTGGAGGATAAAAATCATGCTTTTTCCCTCATTACACATCCCATGCGAGCTTGTAATGATAAAACCTCATCCAAATCACACATTGCAGCTCAATATTCAGTGAGGACAGGGCCTTTTTAAGTCGAAATGTGCAAAAAAGCGTCCTATCGCTCTGAAACGGCTGTTTTGCTCTCCACCACATTTACTGTCAGACTGGCCGAATTAGACCGATTCTGCCTCTTTCTTGCCTCTGCATGTGAAGAACAGGGTGCTTGTGAGCATATTGTGCGGTTTCAAGCAGGTAGCTGGCTTGGAACGGGACCGGTGGGGCAGAGCAATCCTAGCGGCTCGCCCGAGCAGTGGAAGCCGGCGAGGGTGCGCGTTCAGCCGGATGAATGGGGCGCTGTCAGGGCCCCTCTCGTGGAGGATAAAAATCATGCTTTTTCCCTCATTACACATCCCATGCGAGCTTGTAATGATAAAACCTCATCCAAATCACACATTGCAGCTCAATATTCAGTGAGGACAGGGCCTTTTTAAGTCGAAATGTGCAAAAAAGCGTCCTATCGCTCTGAAACGGCTGTTTTGCTCTCCACCACATTTACTGTCAGACTGGCCGAATTAGACCGATTCTGCCTCTTTCTTGCCTCTGCATGTGAAGAACAGGGTGCTTGTGAGCATATTGTGCGGTTTCAAGCAGGTAGCTGGCTTGGAACGGGACCGGTGGGGCAGAGCAATCCTAGCGGCTCGCCCGAGCAGTGGAAGCCGGCGAGGGTGCGCGTTCAGCCGGATGAATGGGGCGCTGTCAGGGCCCCTCTCGTGGAGGATAAAAATCATGCTTTTTCCCTCATTACACATCCCATGCGAGCTTGTAATGATAAAACCTCATCCAAATCACACATTGCAGCTCAATATTCAGTGAGGACAGGGCCTTTTTAAGTCGAAATGTGCAAAAAAGCGTCCTATCGCTCTGAAACGGCTGTTTTGCTCTCCACCACATTTACTGTCAGACTGGCCGAATTAGACCGATTCTGCCTCTTTCTTGCCTCTGCATGTGAAGAACAGGGTGCTTGTGAGCATATTGTGCGGTTTCAAGCAGGTAGCTGGCTTGGAACGGGACCGGTGGGGCAGAGCAATCCTAGCGGCTCGCCCGAGCAGTGGAAGCCGGCGAGGGTGCGCGTTCAGCCGGATGAATGGGGCGCTGTCAGGGCCCCTCTCGTGGAGGATAAAAATCATGCTTTTTCCCTCATTACACATCCCATGCGAGCTTGTAATGATAAAACCTCATCCAAATCACACATTGCAGCTCAATATTCAGTGAGGACAGGGCCTTTTTAAGTCGAAATGTGCAAAAAAGCGTCCTATCGCTCTGAAACGGCTGTTTTGCTCTCCACCACATTTACTGTCAGACTGGCCGAATTAGACCGATTCTGCCTCTTTCTTGCCTCTGCATGTGAAGAACAGGGTGCTTGTGAGCATATTGTGCGGTTTCAAGCAGGTAGCTGGCTTGGAACGGGACCGGTGGGGCAGAGCAATCCTAGCGGCTCGCCCGAGCAGTGGAAGCCGGCGAGGGTGCGCGTTCAGCCGGATGAATGGGGCGCTGTCAGGGCCCCTCTCGTGGAGGATAAAAATCATGCTTTTTCCCTCATTACACATCCCATGCGAGCTTGTAATGATAAAACCTCATCCAAATCACACATTGCAGCTCAATATTCAGTGAGGACAGGGCCTTTTTAAGTCGAAATGTGCAAAAAAGCGTCCTATCGCTCTGAAACGGCTGTTTTGCTCTCCACCACATTTACTGTCAGACTGGCCGAATTAGACCGATTCTGCCTCTTTCTTGCCTCTGCATGTGAAGAACAGGGTGCTTGTGAGCATATTGTGCGGTTTCAAGCAGGTAGCTGGCTTGGAACGGGACCGGTGGGGCAGAGCAATCCTAGCGGCTCGCCCGAGCAGTGGAAGCCGGCGAGGGTGCGCGTTCAGCCGGATGAATGGGGCGCTGTCAGGGCCCCTCTCGTGGAGGATAAAAATCATGCTTTTTCCCTCATTACACATCCCATGCGAGCTTGTAATGATAAAACCTCATCCAAATCACACATTGCAGCTCAATATTCAGTGAGGACAGGGCCTTTTTAAGTCGAAATGTGCAAAAAAGCGTCCTATCGCTCTGAAACGGCTGTTTTGCTCTCCACCACATTTACTGTCAGACTGGCCGAATTAGACCGATTCTGCCTCTTTCTTGCCTCTGCATGTGAAGAACAGGGTGCTTGTGAGCATATTGTGCGGTTTCAAGCAGGTAGCTGGCTTGGAACGGGACCGGTGGGGCAGAGCAATCCTAGCGGCTCGCCCGAGCAGTGGAAGCCGGCGAGGGTGCGCGTTCAGCCGGATGAATGGGGCGCTGTCAGGGCCCCTCTCGTGGAGGATAAAAATCATGCTTTTTCCCTCATTACACATCCCATGCGAGCTTGTAATGATAAAACCTCATCCAAATCACACATTGCAGCTCAATATTCAGTGAGGACAGGGCCTTTTTAAGTCGAAATGTGCAAAAAAGCGTCCTATCGCTCTGAAACGGCTGTTTTGCTCTCCACCACATTTACTGTCAGACTGGCCGAATTAGACCGATTCTGCCTCTTTCTTGCCTCTGCATGTGAAGAACAGGGTGCTTGTGAGCATATTGTGCGGTTTCAAGCAGGTAGCTGGCTTGGAACGGGACCGGTGGGGCAGAGCAATCCTAGCGGCTCGCCCGAGCAGTGGAAGCCGGCGAGGGTGCGCGTTCAGCCGGATGAATGGGGCGCTGTCAGGGCCCCTCTCGTGGAGGATAAAAATCATGCTTTTTCCCTCATTACACATCCCATGCGAGCTTGTAATGATAAAACCTCATCCAAATCACACATTGCAGCTCAATATTCAGTGAGGACAGGGCCTTTTTAAGTCGAAATGTGCAAAAAAGCGTCCTATCGCTCTGAAACGGCTGTTTTGCTCTCCACCACATTTACTGTCAGACTGGCCGAATTAGACCGATTCTGCCTCTTTCTTGCCTCTGCATGTGAAGAACAGGGTGCTTGTGAGCATATTGTGCGGTTTCAAGCAGGTAGCTGGCTTGGAACGGGACCGGTGGGGCAGAGCAATCCTAGCGGCTCGCCCGAGCAGTGGAAGCCGGCGAGGGTGCGCGTTCAGCCGGATGAATGGGGCGCTGTCAGGGCCCCTCTCGTGGAGGATAAAAATCATGCTTTTTCCCTCATTACACATCCCGTGCGAGCTTGTAATGATAAAACCTCATCCAAATCACACATTGCAGCTCAATATTCAGTGAGGACAGGGCCTTTTTAAGTCGAAATGTGCAAAAAAGCGTCCTATCGCTCTGAAACGGCTGTTTTGCTCTCCACCACATTTACTGTCAGACTGGCCGAATTAGACCGATTCTGCCTCTTTCTTGCCTCTGCATGTGAAGAACAGGGTGCTTGTGAGCATATTGTGCGGTTTCAAGCAGGTAGCTGGCTTGGAACGGGACCGGTGGGGCAGAGCAATCCTAGCGGCTCGCCCGAGCAGTGGAAGCCGGCGAGGGTGCGCGTTCAGCCGGATGAATGGGGCGCTGTCAGGGCCCCTCTCGTGGAGGATAAAAATCATGCTTTTTCCCTCATTACACATCCCGTGCGAGCTTGTAATGATAAAACCTCATCCAAATCACACATTGCAGCTCAATATTCAGTGAGGACAGGGCCTTTTTAAGTCGAAATGTGCAAAAAAGCGTCCTATCGCTCTGAAACGGCTGTTTTGCTCTCCACCACATTTACTGTCAGACTGGCCGAATTAGACCGATTCTGCCTCTTTCTTGCCTCTGCATGTGAAGAACAGGGTGCTTGTGAGCATATTGTGCGGTTTCAAGCAGGTAGCTGGCTTGGAACGGGACCGGTGGGGCAGAGCAATCCTAGCGGCTCGCCCGAGCAGTGGAAGCCGGCGAGGGTGCGCGTTCAGCCGGATGAATGGGGCGCTGTCAGGGCCCCTCTCGTGGAGGATAAAAATCATGCTTTTTCCCTCATTACACATCCCATGCGAGCTTGTAATGATAAAACCTCATCCAAATCACACATTGCAGCTCAATATTCAGTGAGGACAGGGCCTTTTTAAGTCGAAATGTGCAAAAAAGCGTCCTATCGCTCTGAAACGGCTGTTTTGCTCTCCACCACATTTACTGTCAGACTGGCCGAATTAGACCGATTCTGCCTCTTTCTTGCCTCTGCATGTGAAGAACAGGGTGCTTGTGAGCATATTGTGCAGTTTCAAGCAGGTAGCTGGCTTGGAACGGGACCGGTGGGGCAGAGCAATCCTAGCGGCTCGCCCGAGCAGTGGAAGCCGGCGAGGGTGCGCGTTCAGCCGGATGAATGGGGCGCTGTCAGGGCCCCTCTCGTGGAGGATAAAAATCATGCTTTTTCCCTCATTACACATCCCATGCGAGCTTGTAATGATAAAACCTCATCCAAATCACACATTGCAGCTCAATATTCAGTGAGGACAGGGCCTTTTTAAGTCGAAATGTGCAAAAAAGCGTCCTATCGCTCTGAAACGGCTGTTTTGCTCTCCACCACATTTACTGTCAGACTGGCCGAATTAGACCGATTCTGCCTCTTTCTTGCCTCTGCATGTGAAGAACAGGGTGCTTGTGAGCATATTGTGCAGTTTCAAGCAGGTAGCTGGCTTGGAACGGGACCGGTGGGGCAGAGCAATCCTAGCGGCTCGCCCGAGCAGTGGAAGCCGGCGAGGGTGCGCGTTCAGCCGGATGAATGGGGCGCTGTCAGGGCCCCTCTCGTGGAGGATAAAAATCATGCTTTTTCCCTCATTACACATCCCATGCGAGCTTGTAATGATAAAACCTCATCCAAATCACACATTGCAGCTCAATATTCAGTGAGGACAGGGCCTTTTTAAGTCGAAATGTGCAAAAAAGCGTCCTATCGCTCTGAAACGGCTGTTTTGCTCTCCACCACATTTACTGTCAGACTGGCCGAATTAGACCGATTCTGCCTCTTTCTTGCCTCTGCATGTGAAGAACAGGGTGCTTGTGAGCATATTGTGCAGTTTCAAGCAGGTAGCTGGCTTGGAACGGGACCGGTGGGGCAGAGCAATCCTAGCGGCTCGCCCGAGCAGTGGAAGCCGGCGAGGGTGCGCGTTCAGCCGGATGAATGGGGCGCTGTCAGGGCCCCTCTCGTGGAGGATAAAAATCATGCTTTTTCCCTCATTACACATCCCATGCGAGCTTGTAATGATAAAACCTCATCCAAATCACACATTGCAGCTCAATATTCAGTGAGGACAGGGCCTTTTTAAGTCGAAATGTGCAAAAAAGCGTCCTATCGCTCTGAAACGGCTGTTTTGCTCTCCACCACATTTACTGTCAGACTGGCCGAATTAGACCGATTCTGCCTCTTTCTTGCCTCTGCATGTGAAGAACAGGGTGCTTGTGAGCATATTGTGCAGTTTCAAGCAGGTAGCTGGCTTGGAACGGGACCGGTGGGGCAGAGCAATCCTAGCGGCTCGCCCGAGCAGTGGAAGCCGGCGAGGGTGCGCGTTCAGCCGGATGAATGGGGCGCTGTCAGGGCCCCTCTCGTGGAGGATAAAAATCATGCTTTTTCCCTCATTACACATCCCATGCGAGCTTGTAATGATAAAACCTCATCCAAATCACACATTGCAGCTCAATATTCAGTGAGGACAGGGCCTTTTTAAGTCGAAATGTGCAAAAAAGCGTCCTATCGCTCTGAAACGGCTGTTTTGCTCTCCACCACATTTACTGTCAGACTGGCCGAATTAGACCGATTCTGCCTCTTTCTTGCCTCTGCATGTGAAGAACAGGGTGCTTGTGAGCATATTGTGCAGTTTCAAGCAGGTAGCTGGCTTGGAACGGGACCGGTGGGGCAGAGCAATCCTAGCGGCTCGCCCGAGCAGTGGAAGCCGGCGAGGGTGCGCGTTCAGCCGGATGAATGGGGCGCTGTCAGGGCCCCTCTCGTGGAGGATAAAAATCATGCTTTTTCCCTCATTACACATCCCATGCGAGCTTGTAATGATAAAACCTCATCCAAATCACACATTGCAGCTCAATATTCAGTGAGGACAGGGCCTTTTTAAGTCGAAATGTGCAAAAAAGCGTCCTATCGCTCTGAAACGGCTGTTTTGCTCTCCACCACATTTACTGTCAGACTGGCCGAATTAGACCGATTCTGCCTCTTTCTTGCCTCTGCATGTGAAGAACAGGGTGCTTGTGAGCATATTGTGCAGTTTCAAGCAGGTAGCTGGCTTGGAACGGGACCGGTGGGGCAGAGCAATCCTAGCGGCTCGCCCGAGCAGTGGAAGCCGGCGAGGGTGCGCGTTCAGCCGGATGAATGGGGCGCTGTCAGGGCCCCTCTCGTGGAGGATAAAAATCATGCTTTTTCCCTCATTACACATCCCATGCGAGCTTGTAATGATAAAACCTCATCCAAATCACACATTGCAGCTCAATATTCAGTGAGGACAGGGCCTTTTTAAGTCGAAATGTGCAAAAAAGCGTCCTATCGCTCTGAAACGGCTGTTTTGCTCTCCACCACATTTACTGTCAGACTGGCCGAATTAGACCGATTCTGCCTCTTTCTTGCCTCTGCATGTGAAGAACAGGGTGCTTGTGAGCATATTGTGCGGTTTCAAGCAGGTAGCTGGCTTGGAACGGGACCGGTGGGGCAGAGCAATCCTAGCGGCTCGCCCGAGCAGTGGAAGCCGGCGAGGGTGCGCGTTCAGCCGGATGAATGGGGCGCTGTCAGGGCCCCTCTCGTGGAGGATAAAAATCATGCTTTTTCCCTCATTACACATCCCATGCGAGCTTGTAATGATAAAACCTCATCCAAATCACACATTGCAGCTCAATATTCAGTGAGGACAGGGCCTTTTTAAGTCGAAATGTGCAAAAAAGCGTCCTATCGCTCTGAAACGGCTGTTTTGCTCTCCACCACATTTACTGTCAGACTGGCCGAATTAGACCGATTCTGCCTCTTTCTTGCCTCTGCATGTGAAGAACAGGGTGCTTGTGAGCATATTGTGCGGTTTCAAGCAGGTAGCTGGCTTGGAACGGGACCGGTGGGGCAGAGCAATCCTAGCGGCTCGCCCGAGCAGTGGAAGCCGGCGAGGGTGCGCGTTCAGCCGGATGAATGGGGCGCTGTCAGGGCCCCTCTCGTGGAGGATAAAAATCATGCTTTTTCCCTCATTACACATCCCATGCGAGCTTGTAATGATAAAACCTCATCCAAATCACACATTGCAGCTCAATATTCAGTGAGGACAGGGCCTTTTTAAGTCGAAATGTGCAAAAAAGCGTCCTATCGCTCTGAAACGGCTGTTTTGCTCTCCACCACATTTACTGTCAGACTGGCCGAATTAGACCGATTCTGCCTCTTTCTTGCCTCTGCATGTGAAGAACAGGGTGCTTGTGAGCATATTGTGCGGTTTCAAGCAGGTAGCTGGCTTGGAACGGGACCGGTGGGGCAGAGCAATCCTAGCGGCTCGCCCGAGCAGTGGAAGCCGGCGAGGGTGCGCGTTCAGCCGGATGAATGGGGCGCTGTCAGGGCCCCTCTCGTGGAGGATAAAAATCATGCTTTTTCCCTCATTACACATCCCATGCGAGCTTGTAATGATAAAACCTCATCCAAATCACACATTGCAGCTCAATATTCAGTGAGGACAGGGCCTTTTTAAGTCGAAATGTGCAAAAAAGCGTCCTATCGCTCTGAAACGGCTGTTTTGCTCTCCACCACATTTACTGTCAGACTGGCCGAATTAGACCGATTCTGCCTCTTTCTTGCCTCTGCATGTGAAGAACAGGGTGCTTGTGAGCATATTGTGCAGTTTCAAGCAGGTAGCTGGCTTGGAACGGGACCGGTGGGGCAGAGCAATCCTAGCGGCTCGCCCGAGCAGTGGAAGCCGGCGAGGGTGCGCGTTCAGCCGGATGAATGGGGCGCTGTCAGGGCCCCTCTCGTGGAGGATAAAAATCATGCTTTTTCCCTCATTACACATCCCATGCGAGCTTGTAATGATAAAACCTCATCCAAATCACACATTGCAGCTCACTATTCAGTGAGGACAGGGCCTTTTTAAGTCGAAATGTGCAAAAAAAGCGTCCTATCGCTCTGAAACGGCTGTTTTGCTCTCCACCACATTTACTGTCAGACTGGCCGAATTAGACCGATTCTGCCTCTTTCTTGCCTCTGCATGTGAAGAACAGGGTGCTTGTGAGCATATTGTGCAGTTTCAAGCAGGTAGCTGGCTTGGAACGGGACCGGTGGGGCAGAGCAATCCTAGCGGCTCGCCCGAGCAGTGGAAGCCGGCGAGGGTGCGCGTTCAGCCGGATGAATGGGGCGCTGTCAGGGCCCCTCTCGTGGAGGATAAAAATCATGCTTTTTCCCTCATTACACATCCCATGCGAGCTTGTAATGATAAAACCTCATCCAAATCACACATTGCAGCTCACTATTCAGTGAGGACAGGGCCTTTTTAAGTCGAAATGTGCAAAAAAAGCGTCCTATCGCTCTGAAACGGCTGTTTTGCTCTCCACCACATTTACTGTCAGACTGGCCGAATTAGACCGATTCTGCCTCTTTCTTGCCTCTGCATGTGAAGAACAGGGTGCTTGTGAGCATATTGTGCAGTTTCAAGCAGGTAGCTGGCTTGGAACGGGACCGGTGGGGCAGAGCAATCCTAGCGGCTCGCCCGAGCAGTGGAAGCCGGCGAGGGTGCGCGTTCAGCCGGATGAATGGGGCGCTGTCAGGGCCCCTCTCGTGGAGGATAAAAATCATGCTTTTTCCCTCATTACACATCCCATGCGAGCTTGTAATGATAAAACCTCATCCAAATCACACATTGCAGCTCACTATTCAGTGAGGACAGGGCCTTTTTAAGTCGAAATGTGCAAAAAAAGCGTCCTATCGCTCTGAAACGGCTGTTTTGCTCTCCACCACATTTACTGTCAGACTGGCCGAATTAGACCGATTCTGCCTCTTTCTTGCCTCTGCATGTGAAGAACAGGGTGCTTGTGAGCATATTGTGCAGTTTCAAGCAGGTAGCTGGCTTGGAACGGGACCGGTGGGGCAGAGCAATCCTAGCGGCTCGCCCGAGCAGTGGAAGCCGGCGAGGGTGCACGTTCAGCCGGATGAATGGGGCGCTGTCAGGGCCCCTCTCGTGGAGGATAAAAATCATGCTTTTTCCCTCATTACACATCCCATGCGAGCTTGTAATGATAAAACCTCATCCAAATCACACATTGCAGCTCACTATTCAGTGAGGACAGGGCCTTTTTAAGTCGAAATGTGCAAAAAAAGCGTCCTATCGCTCTGAAACGGCTGTTTTGCTCTCCACCACATTTACTGTCAGACTGGCCGAATTAGACCGATTCTGCCTCTTTCTTGCCTCTGCATGTGAAGAACAGGGTGCTTGTGAGCATATTGTGCAGTTTCAAGCAGGTAGCTGGCTTGGAACGGGACCGGTGGGGCAGAGCAATCCTAGCGGCTCGCCCGAGCAGTGGAAGCCGGCGAGGGTGCGCGTTCAGCCGGATGAATGGGGCGCTGTCAGGGCCCCTCTCGTGGAGGATAAAAATCATGCTTTTTCCCTCATTACACATCCCATGCGAGCTTGTAATGATAAAACCTCATCCAAATCACACATTGCAGCTCACTATTCAGTGAGGACAGGGCCTTTTTAAGTCGAAATGTGCAAAAAAAGCGTCCTATCGCTCTGAAACGGCTGTTTTGCTCTCCACCACATTTACTGTCAGACTGGCCGAATTAGACCGATTCTGCCTCTTTCTTGCCTCTGCATGTGAAGAACAGGGTGCTTGTGAGCATATTGTGCAGTTTCAAGCAGGTAGCTGGCTTGGAACGGGACCGGTGGGGCAGAGCAATCCTAGCGGCTCGCCCGAGCAGTGGAAGCCGGCGAGGGTGCGCGTTCAGCCGGATGAATGGGGCGCTGTCAGGGCCCCTCTCGTGGAGGATAAAAATCATGCTTTTTCCCTCATTACACATCCCATGCGAGCTTGTAATGATAAAACCTCATCCAAATCACACATTGCAGCTCACTATTCAGTGAGGACAGGGCCTTTTTAAGTCGAAATGTGCAAAAAAAGCGTCCTATCGCTCTGAAACGGCTGTTTTGCTCTCCACCACATTTACTGTCAGACTGGCCGAATTAGACCGATTCTGCCTCTTTCTTGCCTCTGCATGTGAAGAACAGGGTGCTTGTGAGCATATTGTGCAGTTTCAAGCAGGTAGCTGGCTTGGAACGGGACCGGTGGGGCAGAGCAATCCTAGCGGCTCGCCCGAGCAGTGGAAGCCGGCGAGGGTGCGCGTTCAGCCGGATGAATGGGGCGCTGTCAGGGCCCCTCTCGTGGAGGATAAAAATCATGCTTTTTCCCTCATTACACATCCCATGCGAGCTTGTAATGATAAAACCTCATCCAAATCACACATTGCAGCTCACTATTCAGTGAGGACAGGGCCTTTTTAAGTCGAAATGTGCAAAAAAAGCGTCCTATCGCTCTGAAACGGCTGTTTTGCTCTCCACCACATTTACTGTCAGACTGGCCGAATTAGACCGATTCTGCCTCTTTCTTGCCTCTGCATGTGAAGAACAGGGTGCTTGTGAGCATATTGTGCAGTTTCAAGCAGGTAGCTGGCTTGGAACGGGACCGGTGGGGCAGAGCAATCCTAGCGGCTCGCCCGAGCAGTGGAAGCCGGCGAGGGTGCGCGTTCAGCCGGATGAATGGGGCGCTGTCAGGGCCCCTCTCGTGGAGGATAAAAATCATGCTTTTTCCCTCATTACACATCCCATGCGAGCTTGTAATGATAAAACCTCATCCAAATCACACATTGCAGCTCACTATTCAGTGAGGACAGGGCCTTTTTAAGTCGAAATGTGCAAAAAAAGCGTCCTATCGCTCTGAAACGGCTGTTTTGCTCTCCACCACATTTACTGTCAGACTGGCCGAATTAGACCGATTCTGCCTCTTTCTTGCCTCTGCATGTGAAGAACAGGGTGCTTGTGAGCATATTGTGCAGTTTCAAGCAGGTAGCTGGCTTGGAACGGGACCGGTGGGGCAGAGCAATCCTAGCGGCTCGCCCGAGCAGTGGAAGCCGGCGAGGGTGCGCGTTCAGCCGGATGAATGGGGCGCTGTCAGGGCCCCTCTCGTGGAGGATAAAAATCATGCTTTTTCCCTCATTACACATCCCATGCGAGCTTGTAATGATAAAACCTCATCCAAATCACACATTGCAGCTCACTATTCAGTGAGGACAGGGCCTTTTTAAGTCGAAATGTGCAAAAAAAGCGTCCTATCGCTCTGAAACGGCTGTTTTGCTCTCCACCACATTTACTGTCAGACTGGCCGAATTAGACCGATTCTGCCTCTTTCTTGCCTCTGCATGTGAAGAACAGGGTGCTTGTGAGCATATTGTGCAGTTTCAAGCAGG
>NW_028181483.1:0-15000 GCF_963514085.1 Chelon labrosus
TAGCAATTAGCATGATGCACTAGCCACTAATTTTAGCATTGGCTTAGTGTGGTATAGCTTCACAATACCCTCAAATAGTAATTTTTAACATGTATATTTACACACATGAGCCACTAATTCTAGCATTAGCCATAAATGTTAGCAATTAGCATGTCTTTATTAAGTAGCATGTCTTTACTACCATGAGCAGCAGCTATAACAAAAAGCACAACTCAAATAGTCATTTAAGGCCTGGTTCCTTCTGACTGGATGGGTGTGAGTTTGATGTCATGCAGGGTACAACAAACCAAACAGGATGAGGAGGATGCAGTAGGCCTGGCTGAGAGAGAGAGACACTGAGAAGGGTCGTCCTTTACGCCCTTCTACAAACTGAAGGGCAGGTACAGGCAGCAGAGCCCTCCCAGCTCCACCTGAAAGCCAGCATCAAATAAGGAAGAGAGTGGGAGGGATCTCACTAGGATCCCCAGACAAAGAACGAGCAAATCGTAACAATTGATCGTTAATCATAATAATTTTAACAATAAAACTCATTACTCCTACCTGAGCAATAGTTTAACAGTTTACGGCACAGTCTTACAGTTAGAAAAACAATAATATTAAACTTAACACATCCAGGCTGTAACAAGGAATCAGCGATGAAGTGAAGACCTTCAAATTGTCCTGCGAGTCCAGCTCTTTGTCTCATATTGGACGTCACTGCAGTCTGTCTGGATCAGCTGGAGGAAAACTATAGGCAGACAAATAGACATGTCAAATAATGTTATGTAACATACTTAATATAACTCTTATGAGTGTTCAACAGCTCATTATTTATTTAATTAAAAACATATTATATTAAATTACTCCAATTATATATATACTGTCATTAATGTTGTTGCAAGCCATAAATGTTTCCTACTTTATGTGGTGGAATAATATATTTTTCAGTTTGACACAGTTTAATTTAAAAATATCTTCCCTTTAAATTGTAAAACTTCAACATTATTACTGTGATAAGCACCCGCTAGCAACGCGGCGAATTAGCCGGCGGCTAACCCCACTAGCCTCCGCGTTAGCTCACGGCTAACTGCCGCGGCTAATTCGTGTTTAACTCCCGCGGGTCCGCGGTTAAATCCCGGTTAGCTAGCGGTTAGCTCGAGGCTAACTCCGCGGTTGAGTCCGCGGCGTTAAGGTAGCGGCTAGCTAGCTCCGTTAGCTCCGCTAGCTTGCTAACATACATGCGCTATGCTGGAAGGCTAGTCGTCGGCTAAATCACTGGGCGGCTAGTCGTTAGCGTCTGTTAGCAGTTAAGCTATTCACTGACCTAATAAGATGAAGGAAACGGGTCAGGGATGTTGTGTCAGGAGTTTCAGCAAAGCAGCCAGATATAATTTGTGTTTAAAATAAAGGAAAAGGTCAAACATGACTGAGAAGTTGTCATTCAGTCAATGAGAAGAGCTATAGCTAAGAGGCCCAGCAGCTGTGTGAAAGCACCATGGGAGACAGGGATGGTTTGGGGGGTTTTAATGTTTTGGCAGATCATGTTTTCCACTGAGAGCTCTTTTCCCGCCTCTCGTCCCCTGCAGCTGCGTGTGTGAACGTGTGTAAGCTGGTTGGGGTGTGGTTGTCATGGCTACCAGGGTCAACTGCTCCTGTTAGAATGTCAGTTGGAAGACGGGGAGAGAGAGAGAAAATGCTGAAATATCGCCTCGAACAGGAAGGACTTGTGGCCAAACCGTATTTCCAATCATTGAACCGACTTAACTTTGGGCATCTTGAGGCTTTCCTGAACGTCTAGATATGTAGTTTGTGGGTAAAATGAAGAAATGTGACCTGTTTAAAGCGATTCAAAGAAAGGTTACTTCTGCTTTCCTCCAGAAATATCCCTGCCTTTTTAACATGGCAGTCTATGGAGCTGTGGATGGGTGTTGCTGGCGCATCTTTGTGTCTGACGCCAAAACTATAAGACTTACAGCCAGTAGCGGTTTTAGGCACGGGCGAACCGGGCAGCCGCCCGGGGCGGCATTTTTTCATGACACAAGAGGGGCGGCACGAGCACTTGGAAAAAAAATAAAATAAACAAATAAATCTGCGCCGCTACATGGTTTTCTATTATCTGTCATATCTGTGTAGGGAACTGGCAAATTAGCGCCCCCTGCAGCTGCATGCGCCCCTGCTGCTGAGAAGGTGCCGTGCACAGAAGCTGTGTGTGAGAAAGGGAAAGGGGAGGAGGGCGCGGGGGACAGCTCACCTCTGGATCTCTCCCAAATTGAACGGACGGGGGGGGGGGGGGGATCCACTGTATAAAAGTTAGTAACACCTTGACTTTCTTCCATGTAACGCACATTTCATTCATAATATAATAAATACAGGCCTATAATTCATGCACGTTTTGGTTTTTATGAATTGTGTGAAATGGCCAAATAAAAATAGGTAATTTTGTGGTCACCAAGGTGAATTGGTTTAGTCTTGACTTCTGGTCGTGAGTGACAGCGTTGGAGGATGGAAATCTGTTCATTGTCGAGTGTCAAATAAACAGAGATGGACAGAAAAAGGAAAGATAAAGGTCTGCTATGTTCTCTCTGTATGATTACAGTATCATGTCATGAATGAAGGGCTAATGTTAACTGGTGCTATACGTTTGTTAGCCTTTTTGCTATTATGCTTGCTTATACAACAGTAATTCGTCTTAACAAACACCAGATGTAATTTCACCATAAGATTGTGCTTTGCAACAAAACTGTTACAAGTTCACTTATTTATTTATTTCCATCACGTTGGGTCCTGTAATTAGCCAACGGAATTTTCATATCTGTAGGTAGTTACAAAGATGAACATTTGCCATTCGCTACAACTGTATTTCATGTCAAACATAGTTTAACCAACCAAAAGTGTGCCAAGCATAGAATTGGAGGCAGTAACCAAGGAGCTAATTGTTCCTCCCTGAAAGATAGATTAGTATAGCGTCTAATGACAGACACTTTGAGTGTAAGGGCATGTTTATTTAAATTTGCAATTCATGGATGCTCTTTTCTTTAAGCGCGCGCACGCCGGGGGGGTTTTGGGGGGGGGGGGGGGGGGGGGGGGCGCTCGGAGGTGGTCTCGCCCGGGGCGCAATTCAATGTAGAACCGCCACTGCTTACAGCTTTAGCAGACGAATTTGAGTGAGAAGACAAATTTTCCTACGTTTCTATGTATAAATTATGTCTGTCGTGTGAAATTTGTGGCCACGGGAGCAGTTTCTGTACAGTTTTTTGACTAATTTTCTTCTCTCCTCCTCACTCTAGCTGATGATGTCATCCACTCTAGCACAAACATTCCGCGCAATACACACCCATTATAAACCCTGAAATTTGAGTAAAAACCTACACAACTCTGAGGCTTCATAGTTTAAAAACGGTAAAAGTTGTCGATAAGTGAAGTGAATCTCTGAAGAGAAGGCAAGAGTACCTACGTTTTAAAGTTTAAATGAAGTCTCTCGGTTAAAGTATGCCAGAGCAGTTCATTGTTGAAAATGTCTGTTGATTTTTTTTTTTTTTTCGGGCTTCTCCATTCATTTCAATGGGAAATTTATCGCGGTTTTTCGCGAATAAATTCACGAAAAACTCACGAATCCCTTATAAAAGTAATAGCACGGGATTCGGGATCAAAACACACGTTTTGATATATCATGTGTTGGGGTCCTCTCGCTGGTTCGGGCCGCATTCTTCGGTGAAAAAGGGCGGAAAATGAATAATAAAACTGCAAAGAAACATGCAGAAGATTAATAGTGTGTGTTTCTATTAAGGCAACTGCTCCCATAGCTGCTGCTATGGGAGTAGTTGCCTCGTGTCATAGGCACTCGGCACTAATAAAACTGCAAAGAAACACGCAGAAGAACAATAGTGCCTCGTGCCATAGGCCCTCGAGAGTGACTCGAGGGCTGCTGCCGGGGTTATTAAAAAAAGAAAAGGAAAAAGATGTTAGCATTACCATTACTAATGTTGGCATTACCATTTGCCACGCTAACGCGCAGCGCTGACGCACTAAACTAGGCTAAGGCTAGAGATTAGCACAGTCACGCACACACACAATAAAAACATTCAGCTCAGATGTACGCACGAGACGTCGTGTCTCGTGCGTAGCCTCGAGTCACTAACTAGAAAATTCCCGCAGGAAATTTTGAGAGTGACTCGAGGGCTGCTGCCGGGGTTATTAAAAAAAGAAAAGGAAAAAGATGTTAGCATTACCATTACTAATGTTGGCATTACCATTTGCCACGCTAACGCGCGGAGCTGACGCACTAAACTAGGCTAAGGCTAGACATTAGCACAGTCACGCACACACACAATAGAAAACATTCAGCTCAGATGTACACACAGAGCAAGCAGAGTGACAGTCACCTCAAAAAATGTCTTGCTTTACCTCTCTGTTACTGCCTGTCTGTCTTTTACCCTCTCTCTGTCTCTTTCTTTGTTATTTACTTAAATAAACTGAAATTAACTGCCAAGGACTACAAAAATGGCTGCAGCTGTGGCCCTGGCCTGAGGCTGCCATGGTGACTCTGCTGGTTGCCATGACTACTCACAGACACAGGGGAGGAGAAGGAAGAAATTTTGATTTTTTGCCCTCTGACAGTCCTCGCATTTGGGCTCACTGAGGCAAAACCAAAGCTCACATCAGAAAAAAAAACAGACAGTGATTGGCAGGAGAAGTTCCCGAACACACTGATGTAATTTTGGTGTCTCTGGAGTAAATATTGTGGAAACTGTGGCGAGTATAAGAAGAGGGTGGATTCAGCTTTCCTCGAAAATCAGCTTCAAATTTTGAATGGGAGTTCATTGGCAGTTGGAGCGGGACACTCCTCACTCTGGGGCACGCCATTCAAATTCAGAAAATGTCTCGTCTTAGGCGAGCACATCGTATGAATCAGGACAAGTTCCTCTACAAAAGTGGAAAAAATCTAATGTCTACGATGTAAGATGTGCCCAGGAGCAGCTTGGAAAGAGAAAAATTTCAGTGAATTTCAGACAGCCTCTCTCACTCTAGCCTGTGAGGTCTCCCACTCTAGGCCGAACATTCCACGCAATACACACCCATTATAAACTCAGAAATTTCACATGATTGATCACGATGATTGACGAGTGATTGATCGAAAAGTATAAAAGATATCAAAAATCTGAATGGTATTTTTATAGAGGACAAATTTACCTACATTTTAAAGTTTAAATGAAGTCTCTAGGTGAACTTTTGCGGGAGGAGTTAGCTTTTGAAAATGCCCCTCAAAAGTGTCAGTTTTTCCTTTTTTTTTCGTTTTTTCGCAGTTTCCCATTCATTTCAATGAGAAATTTTTCGCGTTTTTTCGCGAATAAATTCGCGAAAAATGTTTAAAAGACATTTAATAATAAATAAATTCGCGAAAAATTTGTGGATGTTTAAAAGACATTTAATAATAAATAAATTCGCGAAAAATTCGTGGATTCCTTATAAAAGTAATAGCACACCGATTCGCCACGAGACACGACTCCGTGTCTCGTGCGTAGCCTCGAGTCACTAATAAAATAACATTTACATAAAACAGGTACAATTTGACATAGGAAGGTTTGTGATTACAGATCTGAATTGATTATAGGAAAGTAGAGAGTTAATATGATTCGCTACAAGCACCCCAACTTTTGTCACCCTTGGTCTCTAGGGGGTACTACAAAAGCAACATTTCAATGTTGGGACCAGAACCTGGTGGTGAGCTATGGAAACTCAACATGCATAAAGTTAACCACTTGGCTGTGTTTGTCTTTGAAACAAATGAAAGCACTGGAAACCTCAAGTCCCACAATCCTCCAGGTGTGAAAACTGATCCAGTTATCAGTGGCCATTTTGACACACACAGACACACACCACTCTCTCACACACACCACTGTATAAAGTACACTGTAGTTAGACTGTATGTTTTTACTTTTATTCTTGTTAATAAATGTCTTTTAAACATACCTGTTGTCTGTTTAATGTTGAACAAGAGTGAATTCTGCCAACCTCTACACTGTCAAGAACTTCCTTCACCTTAACTAGTTAATGTGGTAATTTGTTTGTTATACTTAAGTTAATTATTAATCAGAGTACCAAATTGACAATTTAGTATATATGAGACTGATTTGATGAATTGGCTATATTTTCCTTTCTCAGAAGGGTGGTGCCCCAAGGGGATCGAGTAATTCAGATCAGATTATTTAAAAAAAATATATATATATTTTTGATAATTATATATGATGGCCAAACTCCAATATTTGGTGCCTTAGTACATAGGCCCAGTATCAATATCTCAAAAACTGCAATAGCTAACTTCAGTTTGGCAATTTGGCATACACAGTCTGTAACATATTGTGTACGCCGATCAAGTTGCGTGTCGTCTACAGGGGACACGCAAACATTTAATATGACTGTAAAGCCTATAACTTTTGAAGTATTCACCCAATTCTTATGAAACTTAGCAACCGTCATAATATGCTTGCATACAATCATGCTTAGTTTTGTGAAATTACCAAGTTTCATGCAATACCGGTCTATAGGGCCGCCACTGGTGACTTATGCTTCTGTGTCCCACTCAGGGACGACTTTTCAGTGGCAGGGACCCCTTTATTATCTCTTGCGATCATCTCGTTACATTTACTGACAACAAACAAACAAATCAAATAAATGCAGGCTAAAGTCTTAACATTATGACACTTTGGCTAAATGTTGGATATCCAGTCACTCAATTGTTCACTTTTTCCCTTCCATTTAAATCCGGCTCCCGAGTCTCTCTGTCACTCTTTGTGTACCTGACTTGTACCAATACACTCCTTTGGAGCGTCTGCTCCCTCCCCCTTCCTTTTTGCACAATGTTATGATCCTAGTATGTCCTTGCATGTCATTGGCTGCATGGGGTGCCCATCAAAATAAAGTCCCGCCCTTGTCTGCCGAGATACTTAGGAGTGGCTGAAGCTTCGGCTCTCCCCGTCGGGAAGCGGCTCTTTTTGTTCACTACAGAGAACTGGCTCTTAGAGGCCTCTCGTTCGCGATTGACACATCACTGTCTCTTTCTCCCTCTCTCTTCTCTTCAAGCTGGTACAGAACTACCTGCAGCAGAGGCGGTCCTGGCTAGATTTACGCGCCCCCCCTCCCCCCCAACACAACAATATATTATATTATTTGTATTGAGAAGGGGAAAAGATTATATATAATCTTAAATACAAAAAGGTAACAAGAACAGAGCAAAAACAAGATAAATAAATGATAATGATATATTAAATGATATTGATATTAAATGATATATTAAATGATAAATAAATAAAAAACTACATAAAAAGATTCCTGCAGTAAACTATTTCGTATTTTACATACGAGTTTTGTTTTGCATCATGAAGATGAAGACTCAACATCATTAACTTTTGCATTACCTTTTGCCAACACCGTCCATTCACCCGTCAATCAACCGGAGTTACGTGAGTCACGCAGATGACTGCACAGATTTTTATTTATTTATTTATTTATTTTCATTTTTCACATAACCCAATTAATTACATGTAGGTATATGGATCTTTGTTAATTTTAGGAATGAAATACGGTTTATTTGGAAGCAGTTTGTGTTGCGTGGCCTGGGATCAGTCTATCCCTCGCCCCCCTACCCCTTGCCTCTTCTGACACACACACAACCCGTATGACTCTCAGTAGCAAGTTGACGTGACACTCCACTAACTTGACATAGAAATAAGCGGTAGTCTAGAAAACTGGCGAAACCTGACCTGCAGACATCCACTCCCCCTCTTCTCACTTGCCTCTCTCACCTATTTCTGTAAATATTAAATTGGCTGTCAGAACAGATATAATAACATCACAACCTGGCCAGGCCAGGCATGTGTACAAGTGTGTCATACGTTATAATATACCAGCATACACTGTAACCTACACTTGAATAAATGAAGAATAAATTATATGATATTAGGAAAAGTCCATAGACTTTTCCTAATATAATATAATTTATTCATCTTCCATAACCGCTTGTCCTGTGAAGGGTTGCTTCACAGATATTTCTTTTCACTGCCTTTAGCTTTGATTACAGCACACATTCGCTGTGGCATTGTTTCACTAAGCTTCTGCAATGTCACAAGATTTATTTCCATCCACTGTTGCATTCATTTTTCACCAAGATGTTGTATTGATGATGGGAGAGTCTGACCACTGCGCAAACCCTTCTCCAGCACATCCCAAAGATTCTCAATGAGGTTAAGGTCTGGACTCTGTGGCGGCTAATCCATGTGTGAAAATTGTGTCTCATGCTCCCTGAACCACCTTTTCACAATTTGAGCCCAATGAATCCTGGCATTGTCATTATGGAATAGACAAGTGCCATCAGGGAAGAAAAAATCCATTGATGGAATAACTTGGTCTTTCAGTATATTCAGGTTGTCAGCTGACCTCATTCTTTGGGCACATAATGTTGCTGGCTGTAGACCTGACCAACTGCAGCAACCCCAAATCATAGCACTGGCCCCACAGGCTTGTACAGTAGGCACTAGGCATGATGGGTGCATCACTTCATCTGCCTCTCTTCTTACCCTGATGTGCCCATCACTCTGGAACAGGGTAAATCTGGACTCATCAGACCACATGATCTCCTTTCATAATAATGCATAATCTTTATGCTCCCCAACAAATTTAAGTTTTTTTTTTCCGGTTAGCCTCACTGATTAGTGGTTTTCTTAAGGCTTCACAGTTGATCAGTCCCAATCCCTTGAGTTCCCTTTGCATTGTACGTGTGAAAATGCTCTTACTTTCATTATTAAACATATCCCTTAGCAAAAAGTAGTTTATTCAAGTGTACTACAAGTATACTTATTTTATACTAAAATTGAGGCAGTATACTTCAATTTTACTTTTTATATACTATATTTCATACACTTAAGAATAGTATAGTGAAGTATACTTGGCTTATACTGAAAAGTATAAAGAAAAGTCTAAGACTAAGTATATATATATACTGACTTACACTTATAGTTTAAGACTAAAGCTTACTTTACTATAAGTAAAAGTACAAGTACCTCATCAACCCCGGTGGACAAGTCGGACTGAAAACGGTTAAGGGTTGTCGGAGAGGAATGGATTCCTGCTGACAAGCCAAACCAACTTGTGAGATCGGAAGAAGGTACTGCACCACACTCACACACACATACTGAGCAGATTAATACGCAATCTATAGAGAATTCAGACAATAGATATGTAATTGTTTCAACATATGTTTCAAGAAGTTTCCACGACATACATTGACCATTGCAGAACAAAATGTTACATTCTTAGTTGACTCAGGAGCCACACATTCTGTGATAAAAGCTTTAGAATTCACTACAAAACCAAAAATGAGTGGCGATTATGTGTACTCTGTTGGTTCATCAGGTCAAACAATTAGAGAGAACATTACTGTCCCACTCAAATGTGTGGATGGGCCAGATACAAGTTTCAAACATGCATTCTTGCTCTCAAAAGTCTGTCCTATTAACCTGATGGGCAGAGACTTGATGTGCAAATTAGGCCTTTGTCTGATCTCAATCCCAGAAGGTATCAAAGTTCACAGACTATCCGGTCTGGAGCCAAATTTTTCACACTCTTTTGTTCACCACACCCCAGACCTACAATATGCATATCAACGGAAATTGCAACCACCAACTGCATCTGAGCTTGATACTTTAGCTAGAAAAGCAGTTTCAACAGCTAGAATAGATTTCATGACACCAGAGGATCTGCATTGCACCTCTCATGTGTCACCAGGACCTGATGAGCCATATGAGGAAGGTTGGTTGAGAGAGAGATTCGATAAACTCATATTGACACACATTTATTGGACACAACATAAATGCGCTATATCAGTTTCTTTCACACCAGCTCAGTGTGATGTGTACACCATGGACCATTCAGTCCCACACATCACACTTGCATAACACACATCAGATAATTGGGAAGATTTGGGCCCTTTTATAAAATCACATCAGCGTGCAGCCGACTGGCAAGAAACATCTGATCAATCTATTTTTTTCACCAACACTGCAGTGTTACTCTGAGAGTTTACCATCTATTGTGCACACTCAAAGAACAATCCAGCTGGTACCTAAAAGCACTTCTAAATCTTTTTCTTTATTTTTGTCCGAAGAACAAGTAATAAGACTGTAACTATCTACATTGACTCTAGATATGCATTTGATGTTGTACATGATTTTGGTACTCTGTGGAAACACAGACAATTCTTAAAAATCTGACGGAAAACCCACTCTCCATCGTGACAAGGTCGCAGCTCTTCTGGAAGCCATTTTGCTCCCAACTTCAGTTGCTGTTTGTAAATGCCTTGCCCATACTAACAACTTAGATTCTGTCTCTCTAGGGAACGCAAGAGCTGATGGTGCTGCAAAAAGAGCTGCACTCCAACCCACCACCCTTAACCCTTTAATTGTTTTAACTCCAGTCTCTATTCCAAGTTCTCTTTCAGCAATACAGTCCTTTGCCACACCACAAGCAAAGACATTGTGGAAAACTGCGGTGCCACACAGAAAGAAGCAGTGTGGCGGGGACCCAACGACAAAACCTTGCCTGCCCAAACATTTCTTTCCTACTTTGAAAATTGACACATGGGTTTATACCATGTGCCAAAACAATCACACATGCCGCACACCCACCACCAGATAGACCATTCGAACATTTGATGATGGATTTCATCTGTCAATTCTGCAATAACCCAAATCAGTGAATTTCTTGCCATTGACCTCAGACAACATTGCACATACCACCCTGCGAGTGCAGGTGCGGTTGAAGGAGAAAATTACACGTCAAAATCAAAATTAGCAAAGTGTTATGAGGAAACAGGGCTGCCATGGACAAAGGCTCTGCCTATTGTTCTAATGCACATAAGAATGAGAAAAGGTCCAGAGTGAACATGAGCCCCTTTGAATTTTTTTTTTTTTGGCAGACCTCCATCCCCAGGAGTAGGAGCCTGTAACCAGGCCACTCCCCTCCACCTGCCTATGTGACGATGACATGTTACAATATTGCGAAAACTTATTTTCTACTCTCTCTCAAATCTCTCAACAGGTGAAATCAGCTCTTCCACTATCAGCTTCCACATTACTTCATGACTTCCAGCCTGGCGACTGGATGGTAATAAAGGACTTCAGAGGGAACCACTGGCACTCCAAACGTTGGCGAGGTCCATTCCAGGTGCTCCTGAAACGCATGCTGCTGTGAAGATCGCTGAGAGAGCAACGTGGATTCATGGCAGCCACTGCAGGAAGGTCCCTGAACCAACAGAGGAATTCAGCTGCCAACCGGACGACGCAGAGACGGACGATGCGGAGATGGACAACACAAGGACGGATGACGCGGAGACGGACAACGCGAGGACAAACAAGCGCAAGGAGAGGACGACACGAGGAATAACTCGATAAATTCAACAACCACCAACTAGACGTCAGGATTAACAACGCAAACCTTTTCCCAATAGACTGCACCATGCATAAACGTTAATGATGACAATCACAATCCAGCCTCAATATTCCTATCATTACCCCGGTTCAGACTATGATTCTGATGATGACATTGTGTAAATAATGTTTTAGTTTGGGCTTTATTTTTGTTTTTGTTGTTTTGTTTTTCTTCTTTTCTTCTTTTATTCATATTCTTTTTTTTGCCGTTAGTGATTAATATATAATCAGAAGGGGGAATTGTAATGGTAAATTCCACTTCTTTGTCTCAGCCTCTAGAGATGCCCAACTTCCCCCTTCCTAATGTGAGATACTGGGCCCTTTTGTCTTTGTGGATTGCAATGTCTGAACTTGGCCTTGCACCTAAATGCAAGATCCTGCAGGATACCTCAGGTGTAAAACACACCAACGGGGGGTCGGCGTCGATACCTGCAATATACAAAAGGTTGTGACAACACTTCCTGGAGGGTCCAACCCCTGCAGCAGACAAAGGGATGCAAAAGGGGTGTTCCTCAGGTATAAATGTTTAGGTTTCCCCACATCCGGGGTCTTTCTTCACCTTTGACCGCTCGCGTGTTGATTGACCTTTTCTTTGCAAAGAAAATAAAACTTTGTCGACCGGCAGAAGTCTCTATTTCATTCTTCACCAGCAGCAGAGGAAAAAAATTCCACAACAGGGTGCGGCAAAGTTCGCATGACGCCGTTGTCTGGCTGATATCTTGATTTATTCTTGGCCAATACATTACTTCTCTCGCCCTGCGTTTACACTTAACTTCTCCAAGGTGGTCTTCGTGTATCTTTTGGAGCATATGCTTACATAGTGAGGATGGAATAACAAATTTGCTCCCCTTCAGCACTATGTCATTCACCACGGAGAGCTCTGCCCTACAATTCCAGTAGTCTTGTATTCTCACAGGGAAATCTTTCTTGTTTTCAGGCCATCCTTTCTGTACTGTGCGCTTGAGTTCTTTCATTGTTTCGTCTGCATTAGTCTCTCTCCGTATTTGTTATGCTCTGTCAGCCGTTACTGGCAGAGACGTCATAATCATGTCCACATATGCCTGTATTTCTGCGCGTTTCTCGCTGTCCGCACGTTCCTCCTTATCCACTGCTCTAGACAAGGTGTCGGCGGTGTACATGTATTTTCCTTGTGTGTATATCATGTGCACGTCGTATTTTGCACTGCATCCGTACAAGACAGGACATTTAGAGGTTTGGCCATGATGGACACCAAAGGTTTATGGTCAGTTTCTACTTCAAAAGTCTGACCATAGTAGACCAAGTACTGATGGAAACGCTCACATGCATACATGCTCGCTAACAGTTCTTTTTCAATGTGAGCGTACTTGGACTCTGCACTTGTCAAGGCTCTGGATGCATAAGCAACAGGTAGTCACTGCTCATCATGTTGCTGCAGCAGCACCGCTCCCAGGCCATACTGTGACACATCTGCTGAGATCCTGGTACTCTTCTCTGGGTCGTAGAACTTTAACACAGGCTCTTGTGTCAGAGTCTTTTTCAGTTTCAGAAAACATTGTTCCTGTTCATGGGACCAGATCCATTCATTCTTTTGTTCAAGAAGACTTCTGAGAGGTGTTGACAGTGTTGACAACTGTGGGACAAACTTGGCGAGATAGGTGACCATCCCTAGGAACCGTCTGACCTCATCTTTATTGTTTGGTCTCTCCATGTTGTTGATTGCTGACGTTTTTCTCGGGTCTGGCTTCACCCCCTCTTCAATGACAACATCTCCCACAGAAGTGTTTTCACTCCAAACTCACATTTGTCTTTAATAAGTTTCAACATTTAGCATAGTGATTGCTCCTTCCACAGTTGTTACAGGATTTTCCATATGCAGGACATGATCTTGACTTGTGGCTGCCTCCGCATTTACCACATTTGAACTCTGCAGTTTTCTCTTTTTGGTCTTTCTGTTTGGTAAACGTTTTCTTATTCCTCTGTTCTTTATGTATTGCATGCACTGTTGTTTCACCTCTCTGAAGCGCTTTTGCTTGTGCTCGAGTGGTTTCCGCTGCTCTGCACATACTGACAAACTTGTCTAGTGTAAGTCCCATCTCTCTGAGCAGTATTTCTCTGAGTGCACTGTCCACTGTGCCGCAAACAATCCTGTCTCTCACTAGTGAGTCTCTCAGAGTGCAGAATTCACATGTTTTGCTTAGTGTGTGAAGCTCTGCTAAGTACTGATCAAAAGGTACTCCTTGCTTTTGGTCATGGGTGAAAAATTTGTACCTCTCAAAGGTCACGTTCCCATAGGAAAAATACGTTGCTCATCTGTTGTTCAATCTCGTCTCCTGAGATCAGTTTGAGCTTCTCATATTCGTATCATTCTGTGATCATTTGTTTCTGATTTGCTTCTCCTAAGGGACCCTTAGGAGCAAGAGATAGCAGCAAAAAGAGACAAGACATCACTAAGACAAGTTGAGATAACCATTTGAGCAATACTTGAGAAGTGGGAGAAACAGATGAGATCTTGTAACTGTATCATCATGAGATGAATTTGAAACTTTTGAGACAAATTTGAGAATTATGAGCCCTAAAAGAGATGTTAAATGGTAAATGGCCTTGCTTTTATATAGCGCTTTTCTACCTATTGGTACTCAAAGCGCTTTACAGTCATAGACACATCTACCCATTCGCTCACACAAGCACACACACGTTCACACACCAGTGCCACGCACTGGGAGCAACTGGGGGTTCAGTGTCTTGCTCAAGGACACTTCAGCATGTGGCACATTCTAGGGATCGAACCGCTAACCCTCTGGTTCATGGACAACCCGCTCTATCTACTGAGCCACAGCCGCCTCTTATCAATGTCTGTTCCATGTCTTGATCATTTCTCCTAAATGTGTTACGGAAGTGGAGATATGACACATATTTGAGACATATTTGAACAACATGTCTCATTTTTCTCTTAGCTGAGATCTGGAAAAGAGACAACTGTGAGAGACTTTAGAGATCTCACACAATGCTCTCTGTGAGACTTATTTCTCAGAGAGATATTTGAGAAGAATAAGAAAACAACTTTGGTCTCGATTAGTGCTCATTTATGTCTAGGAGACGTAAATGTGACATAAATGAGATCTCATCTTCAATTTTGCCTTGCTATGGGTTCTGACTAGGCACAAAGTATTCTTCAAACTTTTTCATTAGTCCTGCCAAAGTCAGATTAGCTTCATCAGCTGAAAGCTGTTATATATGTTCAAAGCATCTTCTCCTATTACGTGCAAAGGGATTTGAGCTTTCAGTTTTTCATCATCACCCCCAGCTCCGCTTGTTGCTAGATATATATTAAATCTTTGCTTAAAACGCTTCCAGTTATCAGCAAGGTTCCCAGTCAACTGCATGGAAGTGGGCGGACTTAGCTTATCCATGACTGCACGTCGGGGTATCGGAACTTCCACAGCCCTCTCCTGTTGCTGGTTGTCCCCCGATTCAGGCACAAGATAATTTCCTACTTGTTCGATCTGTCCCTCGTCCCCCACTTCACTACCACCGCTGCTTGTAGCCATCGCACACCGTA
>NW_028181482.1:0-39747 GCF_963514085.1 Chelon labrosus
TTGCCCTAACGGGTTTACGAAATGAACACATGCATGCACACTTATTCACACAAACACACACGGAGGAACAAGAGCACAAGCCTTTAAGGAGCTTTGTCTATAATGTGCTTTTCGGTCTCCACTGGAAAGCCATAGGTCAGCTAGAGAAGGAGACGAGGGAAAGAGAGGAGGCGAGAAGGAGGGTGGGGAGGAGGGAGTCCTTGTTAACATGCTCTTTGTGTCTGCTCCCATCACCATCTTATTGAAATAAGGGTATTCGGAACAAAATGATTGGTTGCTGGGAAGGAGGAAAAAGAAAAAGGAAAAGAGAAAAATGACAACAGGGAGAAGGATAAGGAGAAATTGAAGGACTGCACGGGGCTTAAGTTTTAAAACGGATTTTAATCAGGAGTATCAGAAGTACCTTCCCTTCAGTTCCTTCGCAGTTAATCTAAGAGCTGCAGGAATTTGAGAGGAGCATGTTGAGGTGGCAACAACGGGTAGGGTGAAAAGGGTCTGAGGGAAGAAGATGACGGCTGCAAGGTGGCCATCCTAGAGAGGATGGTGTTCGAGGCTGCTGAGGAAGCAGAGGGGAGTGGTGGTGGTGGTGGTGGGGGGGGGTGGGGGGTGTCGTAGTGAATGCAGGCCACTGAGTGCTGGCGGGAAGCCAAGCCGCTAAGCCCTGGCAGCTCGTTAGCCTCTGTGTTACTGACCTGATAGACCACAACCTCACTACCCCCACCTACCCTTTTCTTCTCTCTCTCTCTCTCTCCCCCCTCTTTGCTTGTCCCTCGTCCCACTCTTAATTCACGGTAGTTGCACTTCTTTCCATCAGCCTTCAGAGGCAGCATAGGTAAAAGCATACGAGCACATACACTTGTAGCTGAAGGAAAAGGGATTCCAGCTGATTAAATCTGTCTGTACATATTTGACACAAGTACGTTTATTTTATTTAAAACAAAAAAGCAGTTTCCATTTGTAAAATGTTCTTAGAACATCTGCTCCTTGAGCCCAATTTATATCTTTTGTCACATTTGGGACATGTTGCACCACCCATCCAGATCCCAATGTGGGCTGCTGTCCCTTAAACACAGAGTTTAGTAGTGCACTTGTGTTTAAACACTTAGATCCTTTAAGCTCTTTTCATCTAAGGACCATTGAGATATTTACCACCCCCCTCTGTTCCTTTAATTTCACTACTTCTTCTGGAAAACTGTCCTATTTTTCCCTGAACCCTTTCTCATCCCCTCCTGTCTAGATCCCTGCACATTTTCTTATTTCTATTTCATGTTGTCAGCACATTTTCGTCTTTAAGCCTGGCAGTAAAATTGGGTTTTAGATCAGAGCATTTGAGGAGGTCTTTTTAAATCCAAAAGTGTGTTCTTTAATAACTGGCTACCGCTCTCTGGAGTGTCGTTAGTGCTAATGCACAATAAGCTGCCGAGTTTCTGACGGCTGGCCAAGATGGCCGCTGTCAACGCAGTTTTCTCTCAGTCCTCTCTTCACCTCCCTTAACTGCCTCCTTCACAAGGCCCATCAGCACAGTTAGAGATATTACGGTCACAATTACTCAAGCTAATTGACTTAGGGGATGTGAAATATTCCGCTGGAGAGGAGCGACTGAGGTGATGAACAGGCAAATTGTGATTTCATTAAAGGGGGTATGAGTCATATCCGTCCTCAGCGGAGGCATTGAGTGCTTCTGTTGTCTTTGGGAACTGGCTGTTTTTCAGAGATATGCTTAAGGTATATAAGGCAACACAATTTCCGCAACACATGCTACCCCGACCAGATGCTTGCAGTGACAGCTAATTCTAACCCTGTTACTCTCTCTCTCTTCTCTGCTGTAGCTACATCCAACGGCACTATGGAGGGCATCGACAACCAGGAGGGGGGAGTGTGCAAGACCAAGTCCATGAAGATAATCATGAAAGTGGGACAAAGTGAGTATTGAATCATTAAATTACAGTTGTTGGCGCCTGCAGGCATGAGCAAGCAGTCACAATGCAGCACGTACATTCTGCAAAATTCCGTGCGACTCTTTAAAATGCCCCAATAAGGTCATGGGAGGCTGTGCAGCATGCAGCTCCATCGTCTCCATGACACCTGGGGCTGCGAGGGGGCAGGAAATGTAATCTAGTGGAAGCCTAATGCACTCAAACACACACACACACACACAATTGTGTATGCTTGCATGCACACATGCACTGGTAGCATCTGCTGAAATACGCTCTTCCACTTAAATGGCTTTCTACACATGCAAATCAGGTTTAGATGCTCAAAAACACATAATGTTGTTGATCCATGAACATACATACACAGTTGCTGAGTGGGAATTCTGCCACGCAGCTAGCGGACCCTATACTTATTTGTAACAATAATTATTCATTAATCAGTTGCCTGGTTGCCACATAGAGTGGTAATTTCCTACGGTTGGCCTTCTAGTCAACACCAGCTTCAGCACTGAGAATCAATGAAGGTCAAGAGAATTAATCAAAACTGCTGCACTCTGAGGAGAACAGGTGCTGAACATGCCGGAAATTGGTTCTGTTTCTTAATCTTACTGAAAATCAGCTCCAGTGTTTAAAAGAGCTGCTTACCAATCAGTGGATTTATTAAAAGCAATGTACTACTAAGTGTAATTCCGGCACAGAGTTCAACCTGAGGGCACTGGCAATTATAATAGCAGATGCTCAACAAATGACTTTAGTGTGCCTATTCTGGAGTCATATAATTTTATCAGAATCTAAAGCCATATGGGTCTGTTGGTGAACCCAAACACAACCACCAGCTACTCATATGTTCCCACTCTTGAATTAATAGAGAACCTAAGCCCTCAGAAATTTAGAGATAACCCTGCTTTAACATGTGCACAAACTACACTGACGATGTTTATTAATTCCTATATCTATCATCTGCATTTTTCAGATCCCTCTGATCCTATTTCACCCAAAGACAACCCTACCAGAGTACCCTACCCTCCCAAGCACTCAGATGGCAAGGACAGCTATAACCCCAATGAGGTGCTGGAGAAACCAGGTGAGATGATCTCTTTATGGTTTAAATCCCGAGGAAGTGGCAACTGAGTAGATGATCTATTGAAACAATTTGGCATTTCGACACAATTGTTTAGTCATTCAATAGCAGACAGCGCTAACTAAGTGTGTGCGTGTTTGTGAGAGGCACTGAAGTGTGTGTTGAAGGAAAGAAAGGTCAGCGATTCATCAGCCAGTAATTGAATGTTGCCCATAAAACTGATAGGCATCTCCGGCCCCTCAAGGACTTATAAGGTAACTCCTGGCTGGCTCTTTTCCAGCCTTAACCCGCCGCTTAAGTGACATTTTCAGGAAAATGATCTGATCGCTGTCTGCCATCTTTTAACGACCTATTCCAAGTACAGACACACACTTGTTTCTGCATCAAATCACCACTCAGACAGGCGTGCTGTTACGTGCGCAACGCCCTTATCTGTGCTATTATATTGCAGTTAAAAATCTCCCAAGAAGAAAATCAAGACCGGCAATTTCCGCAGCGAGCCGTGTTCAGAAAAAAGAAACAGGAAGGGCCCAAGAACAAAAACAAGCTGACCTACATAAACAGTCCTCCAGTCCTTCCCACCGTGTCCCTGTTCATTGAGGGCGTGGTTCAGATTTCATTCCCAAACCCTTCCAACGTCATACACAGAGATGTGCCCATTGACTCCACACTGGCGCTGCTCTCTGCAGATGTCAGCATCTTGCTCTCCGTGTTTTCCTGTCTGATGCTTTTTGTATTTCTCATACCCCATCGCTGCTGCTAGCGGAGCACATGGGCATCAGAGTGCTATGAGCAGGGCATCTGAGGCAGCATAATCCGCTTGTCAAACACGGGACGGGTCCTTGCTTTCGAGAGTGTGCCATGCCATATCCACGACCCCCTACCACAGATAAAAACATTTTTTTGGCCTTCAGGAGAGTAGTGGAAGACATGGGACGCAGTAATCCTGCCCGCGCATGGAACACGCTCTCGTCCCGGGTAGAACAGAACACACCCACCCTTGAGTGCTGTATCACAGTGTCCATCGCTGGGAGTCAGAGCACAGCTTGCCTTTCATAATTGATATCTCATGATGGCATCACATATTTCTTCCAGTTTTCTTTCCTCTGGGGCTATTAGTTAGAATATTAAGTTGCTTTTTATGTCTTTCAAACTGCAATTTATTTAAGTGCCATTTGTCTGTATCTCTCCTGCCTCTGGATCTCCTATCAGACTGCTTGCCCTAGTTTCAAGGTTGTAGTCTTCACTGGCTGAATGTGAATAGCACCAATGGAAAATGACCTTTATACAAAAGCCTCCTATAGACAAGCTTCACTCTCAGCTACAGTGGTGTTGGCCTGTTCTCTACACCTTATAGTAAGGAACTGTGAGAAGATGGTGAAGACAATGAAAGCAAATGCAGGGACAGAGTGAGGAAAGTAACGCCTCTAAAAGTTTGCTTCTACTTCTACCGATTTAAATTGTTTGAAGGTGTCAGTCAGCGCTTTGTAGCCCCAAAGAGTACCTAAGGATCTAAGGATCAGAACTTAAGGCCTGCATCCAATCCTTTTTTATCAAAATGATCAGGGATCATACTAAGTGATCAGGTGTGTTTTTCTTATGTGCATCTATGAATGCCGATTGAAGAGACTGCCTTATGTTATGTTCCTTGCTGTGACAGCAACAAACACTTATCCAAGGATTTAGTTGGACAGTCAGGTGAAAAATAAGACTGCAAACTAAGGACCCCTGCTGTCATTATACTCACTTTTGCTTGGCACTCTTTCTCCAGGTGTAGCGCAAAGAGATAGCGACGAAAGCAGTGGAAATAATGGAAAGTCCTCCAGTGCCATCGGCTCCGAGGTGGCCATCTTCGTCGGCATCGCCTCAGGCAGTGTCATCTTCATCATCATCATCATCATGCTGGTCCTGCTGCTCCTCAAGTACCGGCGGCGGCATCGCAAGCACTCACCACAGCACGCAGCCACGCTGTCTCTAAGCACCCTGGCCACGCCTAAACGGGGTGGAGGCAGCGGAAACAATAACGGCTCAGAGCCCAGCGACATCATCATTCCGCTCAGGACTGCTGACAGCGTCTTCTGCCCGCACTACGAGAAGGTCAGTGGTGACTATGGACACCCGGTCTACATAGTTCAGGAGATGCCGCCCCAGAGCCCAGCCAACATCTATTACAAAGTCTGAGGTGGAACATTTAAAAGCAGGACCTGGAACAGTCCACGGGCAGAGCGGACTTCTGGTTTTGGCTATCGCCACCAGCACACCCGTGAACTAACACTCTCGCTCTATCTCTCGGTCTCTCTCACTCTGTTCACTCCTCTCCCTCTCCTCGGATGGTTTGTCACTATTTTTTTTTTTTCCTTTCTTGAAGTTTTGCTGACACTTTGTCGCTCTGGTTCAGTCACAGTTAGTGTGGACGGGATGAGCGGAGAGCTGGAGAGAAGGCTGCTGCTGCCACTGCTGCTGCTCTCTGGGGCTTTTGGGAAGTGGAAAAGACAACCTCGTCTTTCCCTAGTTTCTCTCCCTGTTTCACTTTGTGCACTGCAGACGGCATCCTGGGGGAAACTGAGTATAAGTGGGATGAGAAAGTTAGACAGATGCACAGCATGTTTTTGTTGTTGTTGTTTTTTTAGTTGGGAGGGGGAATGTTGGATGGACATGATGTTTCTTGGGGGCAAAAGGAGGAAAAGGAATGGGCCTCACCTTCAGAGAGACTACTCCTCGGGAAAAAGAGAGGGAAAAGAGACAAAAAAATGGGGAGAGTTAAAGGAGGATATGGGCTTACCATGAACTCACAAAATGGCTCCCCTCCCATGATACTCACTCACCAGAAAGACTCTGGATGTACCAGCCAGACAAGGAAGAGGGGAAGAGATTCTTACACCGCTCCTCTCTGGGACTTTTCCTGAGTGACTCATGGAGATCACCCATTCGCCCTGCCACCCACATGCTCACCATCACACAGACACACACATTCACCTATGTGCACAGACACACAGTCTCACCAGTCAATGTGAACTGTTTGGGTTGGGTTACACTCGTTCTCCTCATTCCCAGAAATGTTTTCAAATCACTTCTTCAGATGTTACTTGAAGCTTTTTTTTTTTTTTTTCAAATATATATATTCCCCCTTTTTTGTTTTTGGTCATATCTGGTTTTCATATCCTGTTATAGTTGAAGTGCAGATAGAGGTTTTCTTTTCCTGTTGTGACATTGTCATGTTGGGTGTTCAAACACAAGTGGCCCAACAGTGGCTAGGAGTGGCAAGAGTGTGAAAACCATATCCCCGGAGTGCAAAAAATGTGAGGTCTGCCCAGGTGGCTTTTGCAAAGATTGGAGGACTTTCATTTTACATAGTGCAGCACTTTTAAACCCTCTTTTTTCTTTAGTACCTCCAGCCTTTGCAGCGACCACAGCGATAGCTAAAGATGGGAGAGCGGCTGTATCCCGTCAGATTTAGTTGCGAGGGCTTGCCTCTAGAACATGGGCTTTTCACACGGGAAAGCGTTAGGGACAATAAGAAATCCAATTCGCCTTACTGTTTTTTTTACGCTTCAGGTGAAGAAGAGGCCCGAGATCTAGTTGAGGTTAGCATAGCTAGGTGAAGAGCTCTAGGTACTATATTGTTTACCCCTAGGGGTTCAGTGATGATAGTGGTTGCCCTAAGGGCCCCGACATCAGCATGACCGGTGCTCTCCTATTCTTGTTTAAAAAAAGCACAGGGACATCTACTTACATTGTCACTGTTTCTCAATATCCATTAGCATTTCCATACTTTGAGTTTTTGATTTACTTCTTTTGTTTTACTAAATAGATGTACATTTAATAAAAGTACATTAAAAGATGAAAAAAATAAAAAAATAAAAAGCAGAATTTATTTATGATAGACACATAGAGCACATGTGTTGTCAGGCGGTATGGAGAAGAAGTAATGTTAATATATTATGGTATAAGTGCACATTATGCAATCTAGGTTTTTGATTATTTGATATCTCTCAACCCACCGAGTCCCGTATTTTAACGGACTCTTGTTCACAGATGCAGGACTCCGTCTTGGGAAGGAGGACCAGGGGAGGCTGGCCCAGGCCTCGATGCCTGCCCAGAGGGGAATAGAGTTATCTGACCCAAAATAGCTTGCATTGGTGTACTCAAAGACAGAGTAGCTGTGTCTCCCACACTCACTCAGTGTAGCATCTCCCAAAGGATATTTACCATGAACACCCAGTGCACCCAATTATCCCCCATTTTCTCTGTGTGTGTGTGTGTGCGTGCGTGTGTGTGGATTTCAGTGACGTCACCTTCATTAATATCTTTGGGTTAGGATCCTAATTGTGACATAAGCCTTTCACAGAGCATATATCAGCCCATCGTTGACATTGTCATTTGTTCGTAAAGAACATAAAATTTCACCGAAAAGCCACGCCTTGTATGATCTGAGGTTTGTGCCTCTGAGAGGCTACAAAATCTGCAAATATGCAATTCTTATTTATTTTTTTAATCAATTCTGAGAAAAAAAAAACACCTATGGAAAGTGTTCTTAACCACTGAAAGATGTAACAACAAACCAACGACACAAAACTAGCAAAAGTATGTCTCACAAGCCTGTTGTTAGCTTTCATTTCCTGCATTATTTGCAGTATTATTTGAACCTTTTCTGTTTTGACTATGTGCTGTAGTACAAAGGTAAACTGTGAAAAATGAAAACACTAAAAAGCATATGGAACACACGTAAACAAGTATTTAAGAAAAGGTGAAAATAAATCACACACATACAACAGAGAAATTGCTGTTTAGTTGCTGTCGTCCTGCGGCAGAATATGACAATCTTATTAGTTTCTTTGAATCTGGCGTCCTTTTCTTAGCTGCTGCTCGACTAACACTCTCCCAACATTGATCAGGTTAGCTCTGACTTGTTCTGAAATGTTGTAGCTATGCTGTGAGAGTCTTAGTACAAGGGCTAAGAGAAGCACCTCAGTCTACTGTAAAATGCCTTGCTCGTATGGTCAGCCCTTGGTCACTTGACTCAGTAATTTTGCACCGTACTTCTGTAGGTAACAAACTGTAAATACATTAATGTTTGTATTGTATATGGATCCTGGGTTGTTACAATAGCCTTATTCACCTTTTTAGGAAAGTAAATGGAAAAAAAAGTACAGAAAAATGGAATACACTTCAGTAAAACAGAGCATACTACTTTTTTGGTAAATAGCTTATGTAAATAGTGTCCAGAACCCAATAAAAACATTTTTTTATAAACTCTTAAAGTAAGATGTTTTGTATAAAATTTGAATTTTTTGCTATGTATTTTAGCTAGCGCTCAATGGAAAGCCCATGTCCTCCCAACTCCTTCCCCTTTTGCACTGTTTCCATGGTAATTTGGTTTAAAAAAAAAAAAAAAAGAGAAAAGTTGCCAAACCGACTGCTGCATATTTGTGCCATAAGTGTGTACCATAAATATTTATTGAATTAGTTTCTTTTTTTTTCTTTTTTTGTTCTGTTAATGATGATTTTCAGTCCAGTTTGTAAGTAACACAGTATTATATTTGCATTGTTCGTTTGTCTACCCCTGTTTATTTCTTTGGGTTTTTTTCTTCTCTCCATGTCATGGTTACCGAGTGGCTGCAGCCCTCCTCTCCCTTTTCCTTGCAGTATACGATGGCCAGGCTGTGAAAAACGGTTTTAACATTCAAACATTTAAAACAATTCAAAGTAAGGATAAATGACACACATTCCACCAGTCTGTTACAAACTGAAAATGTTTTTCAATAAAATGTTTTTCCTATGGACGCGCTGTCTACTCGTGCTGCTTTGTGTTTCTGCTGCCTTACTCCATGAATAAATAATGTCTGTTTTTTCGCTCTTTCAAACAACTTGGCACTGAGTTTATTGCAGTCTCAGAGACTTATTTTAGATGTTATTTATGACTACAGAATGACTCTAAGGGACAAAGTTCATCACAATGTTACCACGTCCTGACATTTCCATCTTTATTTTATACACTACATTTTAGATGGGATATTTGAAATGTAAACATTGTGAAAAGGAAATCAAGATTTCATTCCATGTTTTTTAAAAAAAGATGTTGGATCACTACATGGATTTGCCCCCATTGAGCCATAAGAGCATTAGTGGAATCCAGCACAGATGTCTCACGGTCGATGTTCCAATTCATCGTAAAGCTGCTGGATGGAGTTGAGTTTAGGCTTCTGTGCAGGTCAGTCGGGTCGTCAAAACCGTTCCTTTATGGACAGGAAGAAGAGCACACTGTCACGTGGAAAAGCTTTACCAACCTTTTTGTCTTTTCTGCTTTGTCTACAGTACCAATGTATGCTGTACTATTACTCCCTACAGTGCAGCATATGCCTATGCGGGACATAGACGGTGTAACCTAGGTACATAGCCTACGCCGGTGTGCTCGTCAGTCTGGCTGGTCCAACCGGACATTGGTCGAGGCTTTGTCTTTTTTGGCAGTCGGGTTAATTTTTGTTTCTACTTCCTGTTTTACTTTCAACAATGGCGACTAAAATTTTTGGCCAAATTTTTCCGAAGACGAGTCATACAAATTGTTGTGTTGTTCCGACGCCTAGTCCCATTTCTAGGGAGGTGCACATCAAGCTACAGCGTTAGGGTCTGCGTAGGGTCTGGGCTGACGTAGCTACGGCGTCAAATTGACGCAGAAGTATAAACTGCACCTGCACAAGCCCTAAGATTTTTTTATTTATTTATTTTTTAATTTTCACAATAAAAAAAAAACAAACAAACCCTAAATGAATTAATTGATACATGAACAAGAGGATTCTAGGACTTCACTCACAAGTAGAACAGGACACTGGCACCAAGTCCTGCTCACAAATAAGTTTACCATTTTCTTAGCCTATTTTATTTTTTGTCATCTCTTTAAGAAGAGACACAACATGTTTGCGCCCCATAGCATGTAGAGCAGTGTGAAGGAGCAAAGGAGGCTCACTCTCAGTGTGGAAGGTGACAAAGAATGTAGGTGTGTCTGTAAGGTGGCCCACTTGATATCAATGTAATAAGGACACAAATATTAAGGCGTCTCCTATCAGTGGCATGGTGACTCTATGAAACTGAACCCACCCCTGGCCAAATATTCACTAAGCTGGTGAGTCAGTCTTGCTTTGACGGCCAATATATCCAGGCATCTAGCCTGTATAACCAGCCACGCTGCCAATAAGTCAGGCGGAGAGCTTGCCAAATCATAGCCAGGCAGAGACACGGCCATAGCAAGCCAGACATCCCATCTACAATAGCTGGCTAGCACCAGACAGCCAGCCAGCCACCGAATCAGCTCATGTAGCCCGTCAGCATGCTGCATAGCTCCGTGTTCAGCCTAGGTTTCAAGCAACAGGCAAGATTATAGCTATGACAGCCAAGCAGCCAGCAAGCCAGAATTTGTGGCCCAGTCTAGATTAGAGCGGTCAGATTCTTGGCTTTATTTTAGTATAAACACTAGGTCACCGAGTCTGTATTTGCTTTCTGATAAAGGTTGAACCACTGAACTTGAGAACATTGCAACAGGGTTGGATGCATCACACTACTTATTAATTTGTGGATTTAGAGTTTATATTATTTTATGGTTTTGAATCTGGACTCCAAGGCTGTTCTGGTTGTTGCTCATGTGGACGTAATCACAGTCATTTCATGATTAGAATAAGACCATTATAATTTTCGCAATTTCAAGAGCCAACAAAATAACAAAAACATCTGAGTGTGCAATGCAGTCCACACAATACATGTAATCTGTGTGTAGCAGCCAAAGCCCAATAGTGTTGTCACTACACTTAAATCAACAAAGAAAATACGAGAAAGGTTATCTTGAGCTGCAATAGTTGAAATTAACTTTAAGTAGTGATCCTTTGAAATAACATAAATTATGTGCACAACTATTCATTGATTATAATCATGTAATACAATAATATCTCAAGACATTTTCCGTAATGCATAATGAAGGAATTTTTAATCTGGTGTCTACGCTGGCATTCAAAGTCCAATTCAATTCAATTCAGCTCAGCTCAGCTCAGCTCACTTAAATTCAGTTTAATTCACTGTATCTCTATTAGATTGGAAACAGGGAGAAACTGCTAGCATTGCATGACTTCCTGCTATTTTAGCAACTCCAGTGTTAAACCTGTGAGACCAGCCACCTTGTTACATGAAACATTACGGCAACCTTGTATTAAAAATAAAATAAAATAAAAATCCTAAGAACCCGAAAACCTCATCGCTGAAAATTACTTCTTTTCTTTTTTTTTTTTTTTTGTTTTTCATCATTATCCAATATACCCTTCCCCTCTCTTTGCCACATCAGCAGCGAGTATTAAAGATATTAAAGCCACTGGCTATCTATTCATCACTTCTAACCGCTCTGTCTTCACTGCTCTGTGTTTGGGAGGCTTCAGCAGAAAATAAAAATGTCTCCACAGCGGTGGATCTCCTGACTGTTTATCGGGGAAAAAATGAACTTCTCGAGAAGCCAAGATGAGACAGAAGCAGGAAACGAGAAGGGAAAACAAATTGTGAGCCTCAAATCATTCTGCGCTCTCGCCGTGGTCTGTCATCTCCTGGCGTCTTCACAACTTGATGAAGAGGAGAAGTCTGAGGAGAGAAGAAGGCTGCGGAGGGCTTTCTGATGTTTTTTCTGTTACATCTTCCTCATGTTCATGCCTTGGACATGCAGTTGAGAGGAGATGAGGGGTTGAGGATATATAATGTTTTGGGGAGAGTTCACGAACAAAGACCTCTCCTTAACTGATGCAAAGAGGTTTACTGGTAGACAGGACGTGAGGGAAATGGCTGAAGAGGTTGGAGGAGAAGGGTTGAGGGGATGGATGAGGGAGGGCGAAGGGGTGGGGGCACATCTCAGGAAGTTTTTGCTCCATGTCCCCCTGGTTCCTGTGATGACAGGTGGAAGAGGAAGAAAAGAAATGTTGACAAATGAGATGAAGTTAGGTTAGGACACACCTTTATATGTAAGCGCAGGAAATAGAATGAAATGGGGTGTGGTGTTGTTGCAGAACAGAAGTTATGTAATAACTTCATTTGTCAAGTTTTTATGCCTTTGACTTCGGTCAATGGATGGGATTTACTGCTCTTTAGAGGGAGCCGGATCTTGTGGGTCCATTCCTTTCAAAGAGCCATTCAAAGGACAAGCTTGTTTTGATATGTGTTAATTTTCAAGATGCCAGCCTGGGTGTGACTTACAGCATTTTATCTGGGAATTAATCACTGGGAGGAATGAAAGGGAAGGTTTATATTCTTTAGGTGGGCTATCTTGACTTTTATTATTCTGAAATATGCATTCTAGACAGATACTTTATCATGTGGGAAGACTTCCGCATTAACCAGAAATCAATCCCGGGTCAATTTCTTTGGAGGGAGCTAAGCTCTTCATTATATCGCTATAGTATTCTGGCAAACATTACACTTTGCTTTACCGTTTTTGTCGTCACAAAAGTGCACCCAGGAGCAGCTGCGTTGTCTGAAACGCAGGAAAAAAAAAAAGAACAGCTCACAGTTGCGACTCGGTTCCCATCGTTCGTTTTAAAGAGCTGTTCAATAGACTCAGTTCCTTCTCTCCACAGTGCTGTAATTTAAGATGACCAGAAGGGTAGTTACTTGATGACCAGAAGGCTCCTGTGTCAGCGTTGATTATGTCTGTGGCAGCTCCGGTATACATTGATATTGATATACACGATTTTCCTTTGTGAAATAAAAATGCCAACATAGCAACATTCAAAACACTACTTTTTGAAACTTTGATGCCAATCCATGACAAAAACTGTGATCGAAGATGCATGCTGCGCTCGATGTTCAGCATTTTCCTCTGTTTACAGGCGCACCAAACTGGACTCAGTCGCATGGATGACCTCAGTTCTGAGTGTTAATTACTCAAGCACAATGTTTTGTCATGTGACTGTGAAATTCCATTCCAGTGTCTCATACGTGGTAGGAGTAAACAAGTAAATCATCTAGTAGTATCGACAGCTCATAATAGGGAAATAATCCACACAAAATGATTCCTGCTGTGTGACTCATCCAGAAGTATGCAGAATAGCTGTGGATGATTGGACATGGGACAGATTTGCCATATATTTTTTAGACACTTAAGAAAGTGAACAACTGTGAGGACAAATATAGATTTCCACCCGTGTGTTGGGAGAAGAAGAACAGAGGGGTTATAGGCGGCAGGCATACATCTTATGTGTCAGTGACAGTGTTGGTGACAAAAGTTCTGTACTGTAGCTAAAAATTAGATTTTGACTTTTACCAAACCCACCTTGAAATCAGATATGACATTCTATATGTTTCAAAAGCTCAAAGAATAAATGTGAGAACACAGTTTAATAACAAGTATTTTTTCTGTCAGCAGGTTCACAGATGTGAATTTGAGTCAATTAAGTGCCCACATTCCTGGTAATGAAGAAAGACGAGTTCCTGATTGACAACAATGGCGCTACGGCGTGACGTTAGACACAAAGGCCTAAAGTAAATCTAAATCATTGGATCTTCAAGAGGTTTTTTGTCTGATTTTAGTGTGGAACATAAGAAACCTTGCACGTACTTGAACCTTTGGGTGTTAACATTGTTGACTTACCACAGAGGTATGTAAATACAACCAACACCTTTGGCTAACTGGAGATCAGTCAAACCACATGTGTGCACACACTTATTAAAAAGTGTTTCCATTTCCTGCATGGAGAGCCTTCCTCACGTGTTGTGCAGATATCCAGCTCCACCTGACTTCTTTGAGTGGATGAATGGGTGGTGCTACTACAAGTGGTTCTCCCAGTACAAACAGGAAGGCAAGAAGAAACTTTATTACTTAACTTAATCCTCCACCTTGCGTCTTTCCAGCATGAGTTTTAAAAAAGCCTTCTTCTTGATTGTTCCGTGATTTTGTTTTTGAACACACCTCAATATCAAAGAATCTTCCTTCCTCTATTTATAGTTCTGTTCCAACGCTGAGAACCTGAGGCAGAAGTGATTTACGTGTCACCATACTGACGTCAATGTTGTGTGTGCATGAATCGTCCAGTCTTTGTGCTAAGCTAAGCTAATCCCCTCCTGGATGCATCCTTACATTTAACAGACAGAAAATATATTTATTTTTAATCCAAACAGATTTCCCAAGATGTGGTGTTCACCAATCTACATTATTCCTTTAAAAACAAGCCACAGATCATTTATGCAAGCATTTCAGGGAACATGGAAAACACCCTACAGCGGTACACTGGGACACAATGGAGCTTCAAACAAGGCAATACAGTATATCTCAGGACGACATATCCGGACTGTGACATACGTACAGTTTATATTTCGCAAGGCTTCATATTTAGCAAAAACAATAACAATTTTCAAATGACGCAAACTTAATTGATCCTGGTGTAGAAATGTTCCTTTCATAAAAAATGAAATGGGTATTACTAGTAGTGCTTTCACTGTTTCAAGCAGCTGTCAGGATGATTGTTCTGGCCATGAATGGAAAACCAGTGGCAGCCTGATAAGTAAGAAAAAGCTCTACAGTGATTTCATATGCATGATATTCACTTAATGGACTAAAACACCTGAATCTTAAGTGATCGAAAGGCTTCACTAAACGCTGATGGCTTTGTGGCTGCCATTATACCACCTATGTCACATGACAGGGAATGGAGGAAAGGCGGAAAAGTAATTGCACTGTATGTACAATGGACTTTCTGCAAGTGACTGCTTGGGCAGTGTGCATGTGGACCTTGAGCTGCAGAGTTAAAGAGTGAAGAAACGGGACTGCAGCATAAAGAGACAAAATCACCATTCCACAATGAATCTCCATTACCTGACAGGGGCCCTCACACCATGGAGAGAGAAGGAAATCTATTTGAGCAGCCCAACTTAGCTTTCACTTCCTTGTTTCACCTGGGCTCCGTTTCACTTGCCCTCCTTTTGCCCCTCCTTTCCAAAGCGGATTGACCTTCTTACTGAAGTTACCACTGCAGGGTCCTCCCTCATTCTTTCACCCGAGCCTGAAAACTCATCTCTCCAAAAAGTACCTCATTCTACTTTTTCCACACATAATTGTATCCCTTCACCTACATCTTCTCCTCCTACCACTTCATGAAAAAAAAGACGTAATCCCCCTGACCTCCTCCTCACTCCTTTCCTTTTTACATCTATTTTTTTTTTCCAATTCTTTTCTCTGTCTCTGAAGGGTGGTTCCCTGCTCATTACTACTCCAATATATTTTTCCTGTATATTGGTTGCTGTACTGGGAAATTAAACTTTCTATGACATTCTCTTCACTTAAATGCTTATTTTAATAGTGTCGTTCAAAAGCTGAATTTAAAGCTAAAATATAATTTAATTCAAGCTGTAAAATATGTGACTTTAAAATTTAATATTTAAAAAAAGGATCAATTTGAGGACATTTGACTTAGCTGTGTTGTATTTCATACACAGCGTTTTTCTTCTGGTATATATATCCAATGATATTTTTGTGTAATGCAATATTTTATATCCACAACTGAGAAAAAAAATAAATAAATAAAATCTTAATGCATTTAATAAATAAGTGGTAGTAAAAGTAAAGACAACGCACATGGTTGAATGCCATGTTGTCAAATCCATTCCATTCCATTAACAGACTTGAGTCATTTATGCTTACAATTTGCCATTTTACTTCAAATGTTTAGTTTAATGGTTTTCCAAACTATGGTTTGGAGTGATGGAGAGAAGCAATTGCCGGTTAGTGTTCACAGTGGGCGAGAAAGCTCGAGTGAAGAGAGGGAGCGGCATTAATGAGAACAAAGCGGTGACTCATAGAAACAAAAAGTTATTTTCAGATTTTTCACAGTGCTCACATTCTAACGCACAAAGAGACACACTCACACCTTTGTGCAGTCCTGGAGAAAGTCACTGCGTTGTTAGTCTTTGTATGAAGGTAGCCAAACAGACACAACATCACATAGCATCATACCGTTGTGAAAATGTGTGCATTTTGGAATTAAGATGAGACCAATGTAAAGATCTTTTGGACTTGTGCATTGGTTAGCTCAGGTGAACAGCCAGTCAGAATAAATTCTCTCTGCCGCTGATTCAACATGCTCAGCTGACAATTATTTGGGGTGTGGTTAATGTAGTCCTCAGACCAAAGAAGCCAATTAAAGCAAATAATTATTATCATTTCCTGGATGCAATATCAATCTCTGCTGTAATTAGCTCCCTTATTACCCTGTGGAGCCAGAAAGATGAAAATATTAATAAGTGTAATGGACAACTCAAGGCAGCACCAAGATCGTAACTAAGGCTGAAGTAACCAGTGATGATTGAATAGTTACAGTTCACACAATTTTTCCGTGTGTGATTTACTGATAATTAAGAATTCATTATTATATAATGATTTACTGATACATTCATTCATCTTCTGTAACTGCTTGTCATGAAGCAGCTGTTATCGGGTGAGAGGCACAACTGAACGGGTCTCCAGTCTATCTCAGGGCTGACACAGAGAGACAGAACCATTCACACTCACACCTACGGCCAATTTAGAATCACCAATGAACCTAAGGAGCATGTCTTTGGACGGCGGGAGGACCTCTGGAACCTTCTTGCTGTGAGGCATCAGTGCTAACCACCACGCCACTGTGCCGCCCTTTACTAATACAGTATCTCACAACTGATTCTTTGCAAGCGGTCATGAAAGACACAAACCATCAGATTGTGCCTGATTTGTTCCTCACTCATTCTCAGCACATCCGTACTGGAAATTGCTGCAACTGTTACTTTTTAGTTGCAATTAATAGATCGGTAAAAGTCATGAATCACCTGTTTTAATGAAAACATCTCACTGTCAGATCGGTGACTCAAGATTCTGTGACGCCCAAAATTATTTTACGTGCAAAATCCCTGTTTTCTCTTGGCCCACCGTTTTCAGGGTTTAGCAGTCATTTGTCTGCCTCTGATGGCGAGATTATGGACTTCTTTTGTCATTCTTATCACCTCTCAGTGGGTTTGTTCATTCCAAATGTTCAGCGTTGCATGCCTAGCACACAAAGGTTCTATCTGCATCTATCTGAGGGGTTTGGTGGATGTAGAAAAAGAGAGAAATTAACAAAGCAACTCAGTTTCATTTGCATTGTTTTACTGGTAGAGAGGAAGGGGTTTTGCATATATTAATATAAATGGATGAATTAGCTTTTTTGGCTCAAAGAGACCGATTCAGTGACAGGTTTAGTCCATTGTGGTGGAGACAGAGAAAGGAGGAGTGATTCCAAAAACAATTGCTGGCTTTTTTTCTCCTCACGTTCCAGCCGGATCATCGGCACTGATCCGTATGATTGGCTGAAGATGAGGTGCCGTGTCGCAGTGCTAATCGCAGGCATGGTTACAGTCATTTGGATATATGATGGAATAATGAGGACACAAGTCGAGAAAGGAGATGGTGTAGATTTGGGAAAGATATCAGAGGATCGAGGAAAGGAATCTTGCAGAAAAATACCAGTATCTCACCACCCACTTCCCATTCATTTAATTATGGAGGAGTTCTGTTTTCTCCTACGGAAATTATTTGCATCAGTCATATGTCATATTGCTATTTGATTAACAAGAGAACAGTTCACAGTCCAGATACAAGATATTGGGAGCTGCCAGTTGTGTTTGCGTGGCATATCAACATCATTAATAATACTTTAACTACTACTATTACTACTACAATGCTTACAATAAATTAAGAAATAATACAGTGAAACAACTTCAGGCTTTTATTTATGCTTGTACACCTCAATCATTGTTATTATCAAGAGCACCAGTATTACAACTCTGCTGAATCTGGGCTGCTACTCATTTAGTTACAAAAAAAAATGCTTACGACCTCAGTTTGCTACCTAATAGTCATCCAACAGGATATTGAGATAATATACGTAATGAGCATTAACCCATTCTTTTTAACAAGTGTAACTGAGCGGTCATCCATAACTTAACTGTGCATGTGCACAATAATAAACAAAAGGCAATAATACTCTATGATGATCTTATCTTATTTGCGTGGTCTGAACTCAGTTACTGTGACTTTCAAGTCACAAAATAAAGTTATATCATTTCAGACCCTCTCTTTTATTGGCACAATAAACTACTTTTTGGCACAACGCTTTCTTTAACAACTACAAAATGCAGGACTCTAATAGGAGAAAGTGAGCAATCAAATTGCTTAAAACCAATTTCTACTGAGGGTTTTGTGGATTCTGCAATTTTCCTTTTATAGTCAGTAATCTGTTCATGCTAGACAGGAAAAAAAAGAACAGATAAAACCAAAAAAGCACTGCAACCAGTGGACACAACAGAATGCTACAAGGAAAAATAAATAAATAAAACGGGAAGGCGAGGAGGAGGGGGAGGAGATGAGGATTTCGGTCTTTATCTCATTGCTTACATTTCTTATGCGTGAATAAATAATAATGGACTCAACCTCCAGCACTGTGGGAAGTGAACTATATGCCGCTCAGTTCCCACAGTGCTGGAGGTTGAGTCCATTTGTGGCTTGTAAAGGTACAGCCATGAAATAATACAGTCTTATATTATATAAGTAGCTCACTATAAATATAATCCTCCATATTTTGTGGCCTATCTGTGAATGTAATCCTATGAATACTCTGATCAGTCATAACATTATGACCACCTTCCTAATAACGCGTAGGTCTCTCTTGTGCCTCCAAAACAGTTGTGACTCATCAGAGAATGGACATGGGCCTTCTGAGGTTGTCCTGTGGTGTCTGGAAACAGAATGTTGTTAGTGGGGGCCTTTGGGTCATCCCACAGATACTTGATCAGTTTGGGATCTAGTGAATTTGGAGGCCAGGTCAACACCTTGTGCTGTTCTTCATGTTTTTTTTAAGTTGTTCCTAAAGCGTTTTTGTGTGTGTGCCTGTGTCAGGCTGCATCCTGCTGGGGATGGCTGCTGCCATCAAGGAGTGTCATTGCTATAGGCTATGGGTGTCTGGTCTGGTCTAGGTGGGTGCTACATGTCTAAGTATCCACATGAATTCCAGGTCCAAAAGTTGCCCAGCAGAACATTGGATTGTTGTATGTCTAATATATCATTATCACTAGAGCCTAAGCAAGGAAACAAACAAATAGTGAAAAATAATCCAAGCTAAAACTGTTCACATACAGTGTTATGTTTAGTTCTGTTCAGTTAATGACAAACAACTCTCCCTCTACTCAAAATTCAGCCCAGACCCCAAATTAATTTGTGGTGTCGCCATGAGATTAAATGTTGAGTCATTTGGAGGGAGGCAAACTGGCAAGTTTACACCAAAGATGTTGGTTCAATCAGACTCCTCCAAACAACCGCACCCAGATGGTTGCAAAGATGTGTGGCATTCATCTTCCAGGAAAACTGCGCAAGTAGTCATCAAGGCCAGGGAGGGGAGACAACCAGACAAATAAGGGCCGACGGGTAAAAGCAGACAGATGATGGTGGAATGATAGGTTACTGAAGATTTCTCTAATGAACAAACTCTGTCACTGAGAATTTGGCTCTTCAGTCTGGGCTCCCTTCCTCTCTGGATCGCACAAAAGAAAAACTAAAATCTTTTGAGGATCTAGTAGATTAACAATTAATAAAAGCTCTGCGGGCGGTATCAGTGACAACACAAAATCTCATCTCAAGGAGATTTATTCTGTCATGACACCTGCCAGAAACTTAATTTATTTTTTATTTGTTTGTTTGTCATTTACTTAAAACCACAGAAAACACACAGAGGTAGAACCCAACGCCAAATTCTGCCAGCATATTTCTAAAGTTAAGATAGTGAAAGCAGAAAGTGGTCGACTATATGAAATCAATAAAAACAACATCACAATATTGAAACTGTGTCGTTAATGACTACAGTGGTAGCAGAGATGAAGACTGATATGAAGTTAATGTGGGATAAACAAGGTTCTTCCACATAACAGCTGCAACAAACACTTGGACAGTCAACTACACTGACTTCATGTAACATATATCAGTAGTGATACCATACTTATCAAAGGGATTTCTCTGTTCTTTCTTTTCCTTAGAACAGTGCAGTGTCAGTTTCGCCCAATTTTAGTTGATCTGCTCAGTGGAGAAAAAGTCAAATGACAACGAGGATAAAAATACATTGATAAAAACTAAAGAGAGAAAGTGAGGAAAATGACAAATTTGCTCAGGTGTTACCTAAAATACCCCAAGGGGCTCTGAAGGCTCAAAACAAAGAGCGCAAAAGAACACGATCAAACACAGTAATTAAAGTAACAAATGTAGAAACAAGAAAGCCTGTTTAAAAAAAGAATGACTTCATGGTTCAAGCAGCACAGAAAAGTTCTCAAGTTTATGATCCACACACTCAGACGGTGCCTGAGGTGGACAGAAATTGTGTTTTTGTGAAGAAGACCGTCTGTCTTGTGTGTGTGTGTGTATGGGTATAGTGGAACCTTGTCCACCTACTGATAAACCAATCTGTCGACTATCAGAGACATCGATGTCTGACAGTCAGTGGCTCTGAGTGTCTAAGCTCTACCATTGATCCTTTCTCTACTTTCCACTCCTGACCAGCCCTGGTTCATTTTAATCTATAACATGGTATCCAACTGATAGATGTACTGGGATGGAGAAATAATTGATGAGTGTAAAATGGCTCCTTTTATTATGAGGTATCTGAATCCATGGAGTTTTCATATTGGTAAAACTTTCACAGTGCTTAAAAAGTATATATATATATTTTTGTCTGGAATGTCTTTTATGAGTTAAGAGGGAACACACGGTTTATGGGCAGTGAGGGACCCACTATTGCACATGTGCAGTGAATCACAGAACTCTCTTACAAGAAACAATTGGCACCATGGTTGAGTCTGGTACGGAGTTATGCTCTTTCTCGTCAATTCTGACAGTTTGTTTGGTGTGAAGAAACAATGCTCTCTATCATGTGCAGGCTTAATATCTATGCACTGCCTTAAAACAGTGCATAGATATGAGTAATTTTTGCATTAAAACTGTTTTAGAATAGACTGTAATGTAAATGTAAAGAAAAAAGAAAACATATCTCAGGCTGAGCTTTTAAATTTTCAATACAGACTACTGCTACCCACTGGTATGAATATCTTCTATCACACCGGTGCAGAATATGTGCGCCAGTTCACTGGCTTCAGTATTTGTGGTGCACTGAAGTGAGATGGCCTTCATTGCGGTAGCTCTTTAATGTGGGTTAGCTGCATCCATACCATAAGGTTTGCATACTAAACCATCACAAACAAAACCATAGTAATGCCAAAATCTCAATTTACAGCTGACTATAGAGCATTTATTATATAACAAAATGTGCTTGAGTGAGTTAAACTAATGATTTGTTGATACAAAGGTTCTGACAGCTAATCTGACCATGAGGCCTAATGTCAGTAGTGTACCATTATCAAACTCTAGTTGTTTACACACAAACACAAGTGCACTGCAATTCCATTGACATCCCAGAAGTCATGGCCTTAGGCAGATGGGTCCCTCCATATGAGCTGGGTTCTGCTCAAGGTTTCTTCCTGTTAAAAGGGAGATTTTCCTTGCCACCGTCGCCTTCAGTCTTGAGACGATTTGTATTGTTATTGACGCTATATAAACAAAAATTGAATTGAATTGAATTGAATGACACTATTTTATTGCAGTTTTATTCACTGGGTTTTACCTTTTTGTATTGCTGCTTGGTTTGTGGATCTTAACTGCCTCCAATAAAGGCATGGACTTATACACGGTTTATGCGTCTGTGTCAATTTGACGCCGTAGCTACAGCGACAGCCCAGACACTACACAGACCCTAACGCTGTAAGCTAACTTGCACATCCCCAGAAATGGAACTACGTGTTGCGGCGACGCAGAGGAGTAGTGATTGGTCCACTAGCGTATTTCTTCTTTAGTATTTCCGGCTGCTTCTCCATCTCTGCAATTTTCGAATTGATTGTTTTGGATCACTAAAGATGGAACACATCAAGGAAAGGTTAACGAAGGAGGTTATAAACATTTGTACAACTTGTCCAGACTGAAGAGCGCACTAGTATAAATGGCTCGTACCGGCGTAGGTTACACCATCTATGTCCTGCAGAGGCATAAACCGCACTTTAATCTTGACAAAGACAAACAAGTTCTAAGGAAGGGCAATACCATAGTACAGTCCTGGGACCACCCACTCATGGGTGAGTTTGAGTTGTTGTCATTTCAGGGTTCCTGGCTGGAAGACAAAAATATTGCACATCCTGAACGGCACCAGCACTTAATGTGTAGCATAGTGTGTGTATACTATATAATTATATCATTTATTATATTTAAGTAGTCTCCTTTCCTTGTACTATGTAGGCCATTTGTTGTTTGTCAGTGTGTCCTACATGTGGAACATTTGCTGAAAAACTAATTTCCCCTAGTGGGACAATAGAGGATCTTTGAACTATACAGTACATGTCTGGGACAAGGTAACATAGTGGTCACTAGGGCAATAATATCCTTCCTTCCCTAACTTGAATTCTAGCCGTTTGCAGACATGAATAATAGAATAAATAAATCAAGCTCATGTAATGAGCTTTATATGGGTTAAACAACTATATTATTATCAGGTTGTGTCCACAGAACTGTGTTTTAGGAAGAGATCATGCCTGAAAGATCTGTTGTTGATCTTGGCATTAAGATCTCACATATTTTTAATTCCCGTTCAGATCTGGTTCCTGCAGCGGGGGTCATTGATCATTGCTGTAATGTAGTCCAACGGTAACATCTGCATTATGTTAATACTTGAAAGCAGAGTGAGATTTGTGAGCTAATTTTGATATCCACATGAGTATAACAAGCTGCATGAAACGGAGACTTGCTAGTCAAAGTATTCCTGTGTTTTTGCTTTTAATACACGCATGTGGGATCTACTAAGTAACATCATTTCTCATGGTGGCAGTTCTCACAGATATTAGCTCCATATAACCTAGTTTAAATGTGAATCTCAATATTCTCTCTGGGAGGTGTAGCGTGACCCGGTTGTGTACACTCATACATATAGATAATATGCATCAAAGAGAGGGTGGCAGAGAGACACTGAAATAAAGAGAGAGGGAGAGAGATCTAACCGTTGGAAGGCTCATAACTCAAATTACAATAGCTACTTATAGGCCAGGGATTTCAGCTTGATAGTAATGTATGCAGGATGTGAGGGGAACAGTACACCAAACAGAATAGTCCATCAACTGATTTATGCATTGAGCACTCTTGTAATGCAGGCATTAAAGAGAAACGCTGCAGATTTTATATGTCAAAGTTAATTCCCTAGTACAAGAATGCTACTGCTAGCCAGTGAAAATAGAAGTGAAATGTGTTTTGTGGCTCTAGGAGCTTTTAGTGTCTGAGAAGATAACACTGCAATCACGGTTACCCAGGGATACCAACTCTAACACATGAGTCACATGCTTAACAGGATCTTTTCCCATAATCTCAGCTGTCTCTAACATTGCAAAAGCTGCTCAAATGTAATGTCTGTGTTTTTTTTTAATTATTATAAGTTATTATATATATATACATATATATATATATATACACATTGCTAAATACTACACTTTCACAGTGTCACTGCAGGTTATTTGCATTAGGTACATTATTTTAGCATGAATACTTGCCCCAAAAAATATAGCCTATATATGGCAACTGCTAGGCTACTGCTTCGACCAATGAAAGAAACTGAATGGAACCTTTTTTTTTTTTTTTATAAATATGGATTATCGGGTTATCCAAAAAAGGTTCAAACATAGGCAACTGGACTTGTAGAGTTTTTTTTTTTCAGAAGACGTTTCACCACTCATCCGAGTAGCTTCTTCAGTTCTGGTGGACTGGTGGGAAGTCTGAGGTTTAAATAGGAACTCCTAATTTCGACCATTTAGGAAATCACAAATAAGGCAATAAAAATGTTTTGCTAGTAAATTCGATCATTTGCAACTGTGGCTCAGGGGGTAGAACGGGTTGCATGAACCAGAGGGTTAACAGTTCGATTCCCAGAGTGTGACTTAGGGGCACTTTACACGAAAACGATTGGAGGTGAAAAGCGCAAAACATTTTATCGGATGTCCTATATCGTTTAGATGGTGACAGCGTTTTTGGGGGTTGAAAACGCAAAAAAGTGAAACCACCCTCCAGAGTGGAAATCTTAAAAACGCTCCACCCTCGCGTCACCGTGCAAAGGGTGAATAACGCAAAACTGCGTTTCTCGTCGAATAGAAATGACGTGACAAGCATGCGACAGGACCGGAAAAACAAGTAAACAACATGTCGAGCTCTATATACAGTCAATGGTCGAGCTCCGCGATGGAGGTTCAACAGGACCTAGCCGCAATAATTTGTATCCAAGTGGTTGTTTTGGTTAATGTATTTCGCGCGCTAAGCGTGGAAAAGTAGAAGAAAAGTAAATACCTCTACGCAGGCACTATTGGGAGTGTTGCCACCTAGCCATCTGGCGGTATACTGCATCTATGTGTATGAAATTTCACACACTTTTGCGTTTCCGTTTGAACACAGATTTGTTTCAGAAACGCTCGTCTAAATGCGGAGTTAAAAGTGAAAACGAAACGCCACTTTTGCGCTTTTGCTTCAGATAGTTTCCGTGTAAAGGTAGCCTTAAATATGCCCGTTTGTTCTGCTTCAACGCTGTTTTCCTTGCAAAGAGTCTTAAACCATGACTTAATTAGACTTTGACACACTGGCCAGCTTGAGAGGTGGCTAGCTGGTTAAGCTCCGTCTTCTTCCCAGAAGGAACGATCTTACTCCGGCAATCTATTTTGTAACTCACTGCATAGTTCTAAAAGTATGTCATTCCAATAAATGTCCCTGGGGCATCATATACATGCAAATACATTTATAAAAATGAATTAAAATCTGAAAACATGCATACATTACCACGGTAAAGGAGTTGTCATATAGCAGAGCAAAAGATGAAGAAGAGGTTCACTAGTTCACTGCCTGAGTAACTTGTTTATTTTATGTCATCAGAGGATTCTTTGCTTTTCATGTCTTATTTTAAATCTACTTCCCACTGCTGCTTACTAAAGATATTTTTTTCCTATTTACTTAGGGTGTGTGCACATCAGCCATCTTTGAAGCAGTTTACTTAGACTGGGAGCGATCAGTCTTTTAGAGCAGTTAGCCTGGTGAGGCACTTATACTTGAATACGGCTGGCTTCAAATAACTGAAAAAGTCTCCTGCTAGAAAGACGCGGCACAGTTTGTTAGAAGTGACAGCATAAATACAGTGTAAAAGTTCATGTGAGGTTTCCCACTGTGGCACTGATGGAAATTTTCGTGACTTCTCCATAACCGACTAACTCACAGGGTATTGGTAGGCGTGGTGAGCGAGCAATCTGCTTGACTTAAAAAGACCCCCTTTGTAAATCTCCTACATTCTCTGACTTCCCCTGAGGATTTCTAAAAAAACTGCAGATTTTCTCTGTCTTGATTTACACCTCTCATCATTCCATGTTTCAGAAATTCCACGAGCAACAGGAAACCTGGCGGGCGAGCGCAGCCAAAGCAGAGAAGAGAGGCGGAGGAAGGAGAAGACAAAGCCGGGCCTGTGCGGCTAGCAGTGATAGCATCGTTGCACCAGCCAAAGACCCCGTCTGTCTCCCTCGGCTCTCAGAAGCCCGGCCAGCAAGAAAGACAGCTAGAGTGACGGAACAGTGACAGAGAAAGAGAGAGAGAGAGTGGCAGGGAGAGAAACTGAGAGCACAGAGAGATGAGACAGAGGGAGTCTACACACTCATATGGCAGCGATGACAAGTAGACCTCATCAATTATTATTTTATTTGAATGTCATCTCAGTCGTTTGGCTTTCAAGATGATGAGCTATGTTCTTCTCTGCAATGAAGAATGCGGCAGCCACTTAGCTTCTAAGATAATGTCTGTGGAACTTTTCGCAAACAACATGGATAATGGAAGTGTAAATACTAAAATGTGGACAAGCCTTCATGCAGAAACACACACTTAAAGCTGCATTGGCTGGACTCTATTATAATGTGAAGAGTGGGTAGAAAGTTCCTCTGAATTTGTGGTGGTAAACAAATATTTTGCTTCTTTTTTCCCCGAAGCTAAGTGCTCCCCAGCTAGTCACTTTTATACATTTGAAGTGATTTTAAAACTGCATTCAGTACTATTTTTTGACGGAGCAGTGGGGGGGGGGGGGCGACAGAACAAAGCTGAACAACAACACTGACCTTATATAGTTCTTATCGCTGAAAGCTTACAAGCAAATATTTTGCGTATGGAGACATATCTATATGCAGAATAACGGTGGCATTTATGCAACATTCTTTCCCCTTTCATCTCTCTTTTTTGTATTCATCAGTTCATCAGGGAATTATCTGTTTCTTAGAGCTGTTAAATTCCCATTATGTTCACCAGCTAGTTACTGACGGAGCTATTTCTGTTATTAATTACTGATTTTAGCTGCTTTAACTAACAGTACCACCACGCTGCAGCATGAAGATGACACACAGACCTCATTCATTTTATTTGAATGTGATCTCCTCTCGAAGTGAAGTGTCCATAGACATGTGTACATTCATCCCCGTGTTTAGTCCAATGAAACGGCCTTCCACAGCTGTACAAATGCCATGTGCTGGATTTCAAAAACTCAGTGCCGATCAGACTCCCTAGAGTCAGTACGCCGGTACGGCAGCGCTGCTTTACAGTGTATTTACAAGCTGTAAGGAGTTTATGCACATTAAGACCCATAAAACTAACATATTTAGAATAAATGTTTGAATAGAGGGTTGAAAGTTTAACAGTAGATGTTGTGGTTAGTGGTAAGGTACTCAAAGGATTAAGGGACTATTCAGAAAAGTATCAGTTGATCAGTCCCAAAACACCCAATATCTCTAGATTAACGGATTGGAAAGAATCTCAGAACAGTCCTAGTCAGGATAAATGTTAATACCAGGTCTGAACAGGGCAACAGTCATCTGATGTAATATAAAATATTGATCAGTGAAGCTTTAATTTGAATAAATCCACCGCTTTAAAATACAGTCCATTGTTGGTACAACGTATGACTCAATTTATTATCATTTTGGATATGGATAACTTCGACATATCTCACATTCCGGGTGGCACTGATGCCTCACAGCAAGAAGGTTCTGGGTTCAAATCCATCGGCCAACTGGGGTCTGTGTGGGTTCTCTCCGGGTACTCCGGCTTGGTGATTCTAAATTGGCCGTAGGTGGGAGTGTGAATGGTTGTCTGTCTCTCCGTGTTAGCCCTGTGATAGACTGGAGACCTGTCCAGGGTCTCGCCCAATGACAGCTGGGATACACTCCCCCTGTGACCCTCCAGAGGACAAGAGGTTACAGAAGATGGATGAATCAATCAAGTCACATTCCAGTTTCCTTTACAAATGTGAGGGCTCTCTTGGCTTCGTGGTATTTTGAAGTTATTTATTATTGACAGATAGTGTAGGACATATACTGCGAGGTCTGCAAAACTGGATCACAATTGAGAGTCTCTGGATTTACATGATTTATTTTGACCTTGGACAAACACAAATTGCTATATAGCAGCATATTGATTTCTTAGCTTTCTGCTTCCCTATATTAAACAAAATAGGTTTGCCTTACAGCAGTAAGAATTTGTTGACTTCTTAGTCTGTGGTTGAGAAATCATTATCTGTTTAGCTAACGACCAGCTAAACATTATTCATGTTGCTCTCATCTAAAGTCTCAGATCTGGAACTCTCTCCAAACTCCCCAACAACTATCTGGGCATTTTCTCTCCTCCTGTAGCCAAATCAATCCTTTTGAAGCAGGAATTAGCCATTGGCGTCTCAATTGTTTCCCTCAGCCTGAGTCCCTGTGCTGCCGAACCAATGGGGCTTCATTTGACTATCTCTGCTCTGTCATCTTTGACGCTGGCAGACAAAGAAATCTGTTTATCCCCGTCAAAATGTGTGCTCTCAGCAAAACCAATTAAATGCCCATTTACTCAATCGCTCCAGCAATGTACACCCGCACATAATGCACGCGCAAACGGGACAATTTGCTTAAACACTCCATAGCAGATGATGTCCATTTACTCTCTACAGTACCACTGGGAAGGCATTTAATAATTTGGGAATCTCATAGCGTACTCATAGCGTTCTGCCTTCCTCTGCTCCCAAGGTCCTGGATTCATTTACATGCTGCCTCTTCTCAGATTGGTGGTTATGAATTTAAATATTTAGCTATACAAAAACAGCACTGTAAACAGATTGTGACCTGAGCTCATGTGGCTTTGAGATGTCTATACTCAGTGCAAAATCGATGACAGTTTTTTTTCACCAAAATGCCTAGAAATCTCCTTGCGCGCTACATGTGACTGAACCTCCCACCTGTTTGTGCTTCTCTTTCCACCTGTGTAGAGCGCACAAAATGCCACACAGGCAGGCAACAATTTCAGCAGCAGTTGTTGCCCCATGAACGCGAGGCCATGGTTCCAAAATAACACTGGGCGTCGGGAATAAATCAGATAACTGACTTCCTGGAGATTCCGCTGTAGCCAGCTAATATGTTGCCAAATTTCAAGCAGTAACCTAATTTTTCATAAAGGTTTTGGAAATATAAACAAGACAGAGAGAACACAACATGTCCAGTGCAAGTGAGGATTTGGTGTCCCCCAGTGAAGGAGAGCAGACGTTTAATTTGCAGCCATGTTGCGTTACAGCGATTCTGACTTGGGCAAACGAAAATTAATAAATAAATAAATAAAAAGCAAAGTAATAAAAGTAAGGAGGCAAATAATTCACATGCACAGCCATCAGTAAAGATGTTAATTACGAGAGTGAGAAGATATGCATGTGTCTGAAGAGGTAAGGCTGTGTGGGAGTATGTAAATGTATGCAGGCAGATGAACCTCGGAGTGGATTTATTGTTTGCGCAGTATGACCATATGCTTTCCCACATTTTATGGCTATTTTCTGTGGAGTTGCAGCAGCTTATTTATACAGTTTGCTAATTATATGCAACTTAATATGTTTATGAAGGCACACCCACAGAGGCATATAAGTACACACCTGCAAACAACATACAGGGATTTTTTTTTCCCCACCGCATATGCGTGTACTGTATGTATGCATTGTGTACGTGCGGCGTGCTCCTAGCCCTGCTGTTTTAGTGCGTGCGCCATCTGTATATATATATCCTGTGTTTGTGTGTGGCTGAAGTGTAAAGTGGGGGCTTATATGAGTGGCTTTGAGCTGTAGGAATACGTCGATGCTGGTGGACAGATAAGGGTCTCTTCAGACAAAGGCGCCCTTTGTGAGTCAAAACGGCTCGCAAAAGCTACTGGAGCTACTAGACCCCTTATCCCCAACACCACCACCGCCACCACCATGAAACGTCTGTCGTTTTCCAAACCGCAAAGCTATGGTAGGGGCCAGGGGCGGAAGGTAAGGATGTGTAGTGTCTTTTTTGTCTCGTCTACTTTTTTTTCTTTACTTTCTTTCTTGCTTGAATGTTCACTGTATAAAATGTATGAAAGTCTCTTCATTATATACAGTCCAAGGTTTTGTCGGGCCAACATTCAAAAACAGTATTGAGTTTGCCATTATAGAAAGCTAAGACAAGCGAAATATACAAATTCTTATACCAAAGGTTGATAGTACATTAGAAGAACCATTAGTCAGATACAGATTGTTGGATTTCTCAGATAATTGATAGACTGATCAGGTGACTGTTTCATTCAGAGCACAAGTCTGTTTCTGACAGTGAGCATCCAAAGTTTGCCCACGGCCCACCGAGAAGTTAATCCAGCTAAAGTGAAATACTATCAACTACGAGGGGCCTGCAAATGTTTGGCTGTGGTTGTCAAGACGGGTAGCGGGGATTGGAGGTTCGGACCCAAATGCAGGACTTAGGAGGCAGGAGTAGGCGAAAAAGGGTTTTTAATTAACAAAAAGACAAAGCTAACAAAACTAAGGACGCTGCTGACGAGGCAGGATATTTAAAAACCAAAACACCACGAAAAACTAGAATAAGACATGAAACTATGGCATGGCAGACAAACAGTATGACATGACAAGGAACTAAGTGGAAGGCAGGGCTATATACACACAGGAGGAACAGAGGGGTGATGAGACACAGGTGAAACAAATCAAGAAACGAGACAAGGTGAAACCAATGACCTAATCAAAAGGAAAACACAGACGTAACACAACAGGAAACCAAGAACTTAACAAAATACAATAAACAGAAACCCAAGAAACTAAACCATGACAGAAAACATGACAGTGGTCATGTAGAAATGTGGTTTTGACACCTGAAATATTTTATTTGTTTGTTCATAATGTGTTCATTTCTTTGTGAAGTTTACCAAAGTGTAAGTGTGTCTTTCTGTCTGTCAACTAATACCTGAGAAAAGGAAGTAAGTTAAATACTTAAAAGGTGAAGAGTTCAATCTTTAAAAACCTGCTACCAAGGAACCTTTGACATTTTTGCTTCCAAATAAGCCAAAGAATGAATCAGTTATCAAAATGTTCGCTAATTTCCTCTAAATCAAGTGATCAGTTGATGGATGGATCATTTCATAGGTGGCTGGGGAAAGAATTAAACTCCTCTAGACAGTGTCTGTGTGTTGAGCAGGGATGACTGGCATTCGACGCACAAGCAAATTCTCCAGTCGCCCGTCTCACGCTTCAGTGGATTCAGCTGACTAATAGTGTGGACTCTAAATTCTCTTTAGTTCTTTCCTACGCTGTGGATTTATTTAGTTTCACAGTGAAAAGTAAAAGATGAAAAGAGATCAGAGCAGAGGAGTCTTGAGTGGATTTAGCGTGGGTGTGAGAGCACATTTAAAGTTCTCTTGTCAAATTGGACTTATTTGCCCACATATAATGAACAGAATTTTTCAGGATGTTTCTTTGAACTTACTTGACTGCTGCTGCCAGTACTTTGTTATAGGTCAGTTTAAACAGAAAAAAAAAAAAATGTAAATTAACCTCTGAAACATTAAGAGCAAGATCTTAGGTCTGTCTTGGGGTGATGGAGGGCGGGTTAATGTGTAATCCTGTACCCTGTACGTCAGATTACATGGTGTTTGTTGTATGATATGTTGTCTGTGTTAATCAACATTTGAAAGTTTCAAGCAAAGAAGAAAAAACCCACTGCCTGGTTACCACCAGTCCCTCAACTGGAACACTGTCCACAGGATAAACTATTCCTAAATGTTTTACAACTGAATCCAGCTGATTAGATTTTTCATGTATGCGAAGTGTGTGATGTGTTTGGGAGACGGGGTGGTTTGTTCAAATGCTTTCCTGTTTTTTAACAGTTGGACTGGGAAGATAAAGACAAACCTTAGCAGCAAACTAACTGCAGAGAAGACGAAGGTGTTACCAGGTTTAGCTAGTTTACGTGGATGTAGGAGGTAGGAGAGTACAGTATATCAGACTAACTACAGCTGTTGACTAGGGACCTTTCTGTTCATAAATAGTGCTTCACTTCGTGGATGATGCTGCCTGCATCTGTTGTTTGACTTCAATATGCCAGTGTTTGATATTGGTTTTGAGCAAGCGTATCACTATTTATGAGCACCGTGGAAGCATCCCTGATCCAGAGAACTCATAACTCAATATATGAGGATGCGGATTTTGAGAAACCTGTAGCAGGATGCAATTTTGCTTTCTTCGTAGTAGGTAAAGAGGAGAATATAACAGTATAAAATATGGTGGTTGTGGGTCAGGATCAGGTTGTTGATGGCACAGTTTGGGTCTGTTGGGACTGATCAGATCGCTGGAGGTATTACAGCATCCTTACCTGGGCACCTCTAATGTATCCTACTCACTCAAAATGAAGGTACAAAGGAAACGTAGGAGGTGTTCACTGCAAAAAGATTATCTGCGTAGATAGTGGTGAAATCATGGATGCATTAAAACGGTATACTATTGGTACTGGATTTATTTATTCATTTCAAATAATATTCTTACTGGCACATACGGCGGAAAACGTCTCCAGTGTTTCTATCCGCTTGCTTGCGCTTCTGGATTTGAGGGCTCATAGAACAGAGAGAGAATTCTGACCAAACTATGTGGTTTGGCCTGTTATCTCCCCACATACTGTTGGGATAAGATCAAATAATCGTAGAGCAACTTTCTAAACTGCATTGGACTAAATGAATCAAACTGTAAAAACAGCATTTATCATTTTGCAGGGGATTTCAAACTAAATAATGTATTGATCTTTCAATCACTGCGTGTTATGTGATGAAGAGTCAGCGGCTAAGAAGACCACCTACTGAGACATCTCGTGACTTATGTTTCAGTGATCCGCGAGGTCGATATGTCAAGGTTTTGTAAGATGTCCATCTAGGTCTGTCATATGCATGTGTAATGGTTGATGAGACACTTGGACAAAACCAGGTATACCAAAACAGCTATTGTGGCAGAACTGACAGAGAATAAAGCAAAATCTATAGTGTGCTCTGCATTTACCGTATGAGTACATGTAGAGCAAGTCCAAAGTTTCACTGTTTTGGAAGAAGCAGAATACTGTCACAGCTGTCGGAACCAAGAATAAACATTTTAGGCATTTTGCTCTTTCTGAGCCCAGCGCTTTATTTTTATCTGACTCTCTTGAAAGGATTCAATTACAACCAGCAGATGGGAATCTGAACTTTTTTTTGTCACAAAGCCTGAAAATACATTACAGCAAGTGAAGGGTGTTGGCTTAAAACAAAGTCACCTGTTTTCAATAGAGTCTTCATCAGGCTCATGCAGTCTTTTAGCGCATGCCTTTATTTAAGCCTGCAGATGCACTGATGCATTAAGTCTCACATCCACGGCAAGAAGACACACCCACTCACAGATATGGAAATGCCCTTGAACGTGTGCATAAGCGCAGCCACGCATTGTAACCATACATATGGTGATGTAGTCAGACCTGCAGACACACACTAACTCAAGACAGAAGACACACATTTCGACAAATCCATATATGAATACTCTTTCAGCTACGCTGAAACAAACAAATACACAGTGTCCGTGTGGGAGTGGCAACTTCAAAGTCTCAAGTATGGATCTGTGTGGGTGCACGTATGTGTGTGCAATACATAGAGTGTGGTGGCAGTGGAAAAGCTCTTGTGTCTAGAGGTGCTCTGCTCCCGCCTACTGCCCTGAACCACTTAGAACTTTGCCTCCCAGCAAAGCACAACAGGATGACTTTGTTGTGACAGAGTTAGAGAAAGACAAAGCGAGGAGCGAGGGAGAAGAGAGGGGAGGAGAAGGGAGGGAGTAAAGAGGAAGGAAGGATGTTATCTTGCAAGTTTTCAAGGGCAGATACTAATGTCAGTGTGTGCGTGTGTTATGCATTGTGTACGCTTGTAACTGTGTGGGAATGTGTGGGCTGTTGACCTCGTACATGTTATCAAAATCAATGTATATATAAATTAAAATGAACACTGCTTTCTCTACTTTGAGGAGGCACATAAAAAGGCAGAGGTACACAGGCAGCAGTCGTTTCTGTTTGTGTCTCCTCTATCAGTATGCCTTCTTGTCTGTATTTGTGTTCTTGTGGACTTGAAAAACATGGTCACTCGTTGCTCAAATACTGCACCAATTCAAAGTACACATCTCAAAGTACAGAGCAAATACCTGTATGTGTTGTTGCCCTGCCCGTTTTATAGAGGACGCAGCAGGAGGTAACTTGTGTGGATTGGTACAGTCAGGTATGCCAGAATGCATTGGCATCATCGAGTCCGCTGCTGTTCAAGTTTCAGATTGGCTATCCTGCTTCCTCCCATCCTCCAGAGTATGTTCTTGAGAACTAAACTTGTCGAGTCTAAACTACCAAATATTCAAGTCCAAAATATCCGTGTGTGTGTGTTTGTCTAATTGTGTGAGCCCCACTGTATGCATATATTCCTAGAATCAAGACTTCTAAAAGGACTTGCCTTGCCACTGTCAGTCTGCCAGATTATAGTATCTGCTATGTGTCCATGTTGCCGTGTTTAAGTCAAATTTATTACTAGTTTTTGCTATTCACCATTCTCTTCTTTTTGCATGATCCTCCCCCCTGTACTCATCCTGCTCTAATCTCCCCTGTAGTCATGTCTGTGCTCACTCCAGCTCCTGCCTACTGCTTCTCATCTGGTCAGCTCTGCTCCTCTGCCCTGAAAACCTGAAAAGCTGGTCAAATCAACCTCGTCACATCCTGCTGTGAATCTGCCCTGCTTTTTCTTCCCTGGAACCCAGCACTGCTTGGAAACTATTTAGTTGTTTTTTTTCTCTGTGCAAAGTGAAATTATGCATAAAAACAGGAGGAGTGGAACATGCTTACAGTTAGCGAAAAAGCCGGTGAACATAGTGGAGCATTTATTTCTACCAGGAGTTGGTAGAGACCACAAACAGACTTAAGAGCGTTCGTGTTTGATGTTAGTGGCTAAAGTTGCAGAGAAGTGCAGAAATGTCTTGCTTTAAGTTACTTCAGATGAAGGTTAGAGCTTTGCAGAATGATGTTATACTATATACTATATACTAAATTGTCCACATTTGAAAGGATCAAAAACTGAAGGGATATCAAGTTTTTGATCCTTCGTACAGAAAGGACTCAATAATGTTGCCTTGAAAATGAAACCTTTAAGACAACAGACCTAGTGTGGGGATTGGATGGACCCACAAACTTTGTCTGTTTATTTCTGTTCTCTTAGAATGCATGACATACACAAAGATATACGTCTCACCCACATATCTGCATGGCAGTTTTGGCTCAGACCCTGGGTGCTATTCTTCTTTTCTCGGAACTGAAGCCAATAAGAATCAAGCTCTTCTGGGCTGGAGCTAATGGGAATTGTTGGTATCTTTTAGAACCGGAGAGCCTTCCTCCCATCAAGCACAGGTTGTCACCGGTTTAAAGTCATTTACATGACAGCAATTGTCGTTAGTCTGTGTAAATGTGTGACAGTCAGAGAAATATGTTTGCAATAAAAAAAAATATTGCCTCCTCTTTGTATGTGTGGTGATATACGGAGGAAGCAGACACAACAGTTTATTTTTAGAGCTTCCCTCCTGTAGAGAAAGACCAGGGTGGAAACAAATTCCTGGCTCATCTGTCTTTTTTTGTCCTTGGATGTAGTGTATCAGTCTGCGTACCAACTATTTGCTATTTTAACTTTCAAATCAATCGGATTTAATCTAATTGAATCTAATCTAACTTAATTTACATGGGCACTATCTCAGCCCCATGTCTGTTTCTCAGAGTGTATAGGACAAGGTCACTCAGTCCCTGAACTCCTATCTGCCTCTATTAGTTTATTTCCTATTTCTTCCCTTTTCATCTGTTCATTATACCACTTTTTCTGTCTCTCTATTTTCCTCTCTTACACACCTCAAATGCTCACACACTCACGCAGGTATCATTATGATTTGGTGTCTACCTACAGTGACAAAATACATGAATTGAAGAACAGACCTTTAATGCATCTCAACAGTTTCATGCATCTCAAGGCCTCCTTTTAGGACTATAAAGAGCTCTGCTAAAAGAACCATTTTCTCACGGTTTACACCATGCACAAGCATGCCAATATTTGTGACTACCCGCATTGCCTTTTACCTTTGATCTAACAAGCACAGACTCATGTAATTGTTTTAGGATAAATCTGACGATAATCTGTATTTGTCTTATTGTCAATAAAATCGGTGTGTAATTAAAGTCTGATATAACTTAATGCTGCTTGCCACATCAGTGAGCTATACTGTTGCAGACAATTACATGTTCCCTCAGTAGAAACCAATGGGCTTGTGTCCGAGAGCCTCTGACAGAGACTAATACACTGATCAGGAATAACATTATGACCACTGACAGGAGAAGTGAATAACATTGACCATCTTGTGACAATTCAATGTTCTTCTGGGAAACTTTTGGACCTGGCATTCATGTGGATGTTACTTAGACATGTAGCACCCACCTAGACCAGACCAGGCACCCCCACCCCATAGCAATGACACTCCTTGATGACAGCAGCCATCCTCAGCAGGATGCAGCCTGACACAGACACACACACAAAAACAGTTTAGGAACAACTCAAAAAACATGAAGAACAGTACAAGGTGTTGACCTGGCCTCCAAATTCACTAGATCTCAAACTGATCAAGTATCTGTGGGATGATCCACAGAGGCCCCCCACTAACAACTGTTTTGGACACACAAGGGAGACCTACACAATATTAGGAAGGTGGTCATAATGTTATGCCTGATCAGTCTATACTGTTCATTTTGGTGTTTTTAAAAAGATCAGATATGTTTTTCAGGTGATTTCAGCCGTATGCAGCAGGTGCAGTACACAATGAGATGAGACGATATTCCTCCAGGACCACGGGGCTACATGAAGACATAGGACTAAGTACAATATTGTATAATACAACGCACTGAGCATAGTGTGCATGTGCAAGCTTATGAAGATACTACAAAACAGTGCAAACGATACAAACAGTGCAAACGGTGCAGACAGTGTAGACAAACAGCACCAACAGTGTAAGAATGAGAGACAAGGGCAAAGACAAACAGTACAATACAGACAGTACAAACCTCTTGGGAGGCAAAGCACTTACAAAAAAGACAGCAACAGAGAGACTAATAAACAGACTAACATGGATGAGTTAGGGTGATTGTGAACATTAGTTAGGGTGACTGATCAGTTGACCATATGTATTTTGGAATATCCTTTAAACCCAAAGCAAGGCTCAACACCTCACCTGCACACACACTCAAACACACACAGAAAACACACACACACAAATACACAAAGGCATTATTAGACAGGTACAGATTCAAAGGTATTATTATATGATAGATCATTAATATGCTTATGATGAGTTTCTATCTTTGTGAGATTGTTCCTTTGACACAATGCATTCCCAAGCCCCGTGACAAAGTGGCCCACATTGCTAGTATTCCATGGAAGATGAAAGATTGGCCCCCACAACTTAATAAAAAGAAAATCACACACACACACACACACACACACACACACACAGCCACACACAAGCAGTCCAGTTACCATGGGGATTGGTCACGGATACAGATTGGCCCAATGGGGGGTCATTAGTCTAGCTGAGATCAGAGAGCCCGACTGTCATCACTTAGGCTTGATATGCATCCCGCTCACCTAACCCTGTAACTCTCGCCACACACACACACACACACACAGCCTCTGACCCCAATAACAACTTCAGTCCAATAAGTGTATGTTCAAAGTAAAAAGTAAAAAGACACGTTCACACACAGGATAGGAGACAAACTGACAGAGCATTAAAGGTCGAGCAAATGAAAACGCTAACCTTCCAGTGTGCGGAAAAGAAAATGGTATGGTTGTAATTTATTCTAATGAGTGCTGGCATACACTTTTATTTACACCCATAATATTCCATTACAATAGCATTGAAACCACAGACCTTGACAGTGCAAACACAGCAAAACACTAAAAACATTAAAAACTATAAAAAATAAATAGGACTAAAATGAAAGTCAAAAGCCAAGACATTTTATATTATTGCCCAATCCCTTCCTCATTAAAGAGTTCAAGATTTCGCAAGATTTAGTGAGGTTGTGACTCAGCAGTGTGAACCATCCATCCCACCCAGAGTGTCCTGGCTGAGATAGGTATCTGAAAATGCTACAGGCTATTTTGAGAGAGCAGGAATTGTGTAGACCTTCCAGGGAGGGGAGAGGACAGCTGATGATCTTGTGGGAAGACTGAAGCGTTTTCCTCTCTGCTACTGCACAACTGGCAAACCACACACAGCTATAATACGTCAGTATGCTCTCAATAGATGAGCGGTAGAGGGACACAAACACTTTCTGAGTCAGTTGGTTCTTCCTGAGATTCCTTTGGAAGTAGTATCTCTGCTGTGCCTTTTTAACTAATGCATTGCTCTAGGCCAGGTTTTCCTCGATATGAACACCCAACAAATGGAAAACCTTCTCCACATAGTCCCTGCTGCTGTATAAGGGCTTTTTCTGTTTTGTTTTTCTTATTGTGTCTATAATTAGTTGGTGTTAAGTGCCTGATTAATGTCCATGCACCACACCACAGTAGCCTCTCTACCTCATTTTTCTCCCCCCAGAGATGAGGTTGATGGTGTTGCTGGGGTAGGCAGGGGTATAGTTGTAGGTGTTGAGAGTGTAGAGTAGGGGGCTCAGCGCACTGCCCTGTTGGTACTGAAGCTGAGGGCTGAGGAGATGTGGGGGCCTACTCTAACCCTCTGTGTGTGGTCTCACAGAAAGCCTTTAGTTCAGAGACAATTGGAGTGACACAGTCCCAGGTCTGTCAATCTGGTCAGCAGTCTTGTGGGGGATGGTACTGAATGCAGATATAAAGTCCACAATGAGCAGCCTAGTGTAGCTCCCCTGCTGCTCGAGGTGGGTCAGAGCAGTGTGGAGAGTCGTTGTTATGGTGTCCTCTGTGGACCTCTTTCCCCTGTAAGCAAAGTGGTGTCTACTGAATGTGAGTAGAAGTTCAGGACTGAGATAGGTACTGGATGAAGATTTTGGTGAAGACCTCGGCCAGCTGGTTCATGGAGCACCTGTCCAGAGATGCCATCAGGTCCTGCAGACTTCCTTGGAGTCCCCGTGTGGGTGTGGCTGCTGTGGACAGGTGGATGTGATGTGGCTACCTCATGGTGGTGACTTCACACAAAAATTATCGAAGAAAGGGTTTAGCCACTGTGTCAAGAGAAGCATCATCATCTGGAACTGTAAAGTTGCTGGATCTCTAGCTGGCGATGTACTGGGCTCCTTGCCATACATACCTGCTTTATTTGTTTGTCGAACTTCTTTCTGTACCCTGTCTTAACCTCTCTGATGCCTCTCCTCAGGTTGACTCTGGCAGCACTGTCCTGGGCATCATTGCCAGACTTGAAAGCAGCGTTTTCTGTCCTACAGCATGCTCTGCACCTCTGGATATACAACAAACAGGCATAACATTATGACCACCTTCCTAATATTGTGCAGGTCTCTTTTGTGCCTCCAAAACAGTTGTGACTCATCAGAGAATGGACATGGGCCTTCTGAGGGCGTCCTGTGGTGTCTGGCAACAGAATGTTGTTAGTGGGGGCCTTTGGGTCCTATGGGTTGATTGATCTTGTGCTGTTCTTCATGTTTTTTTAGTTGTTCCTAAACTGTTTTTGTGTGTGTGTCTGTGTCAGGCTGCATCCTGCTGGGGATGGCTGCTGCCATCAAGGAGTGTCATTGCTATGGAATGGGGGTGCCTGGTCTGGTCTAGGTGGGTGCTACATGTCTAAGTAACATCCACATGAATGCCAGGTCCAAAGCTTTGACAGCAGAACATTGGACTGTCACAAGATGGTCAATGTTATACTTCTCCTATCAGTGGTTGTAATGTTGTGGCTGATCGGTGTATACATATAGATAGAAGTGAAAATCAACATTTTCACCAAACTTTTAGTTTTAGTTTAGTACGCTCAAGCTTCATCTCCATTCCATCTTTCATTAGAACTCCTCTGCTTTGTTTGACATCACTGTGACATCATTAGGGTTCCCCATCACAGCTGCAGGAGACATTATTCCTTTACGTTATTCCAGGCAAATCATGGTTAATACAAATTTAAAATTTGGTATTGCACATACACTGGGATTAAAAAGCAATTTTATGTATCTATTTATATTATCTCTTTCTTCTTTCTTACTCTAATTAGTACCTGTAAAGCACTGCAAACCACAGCTCTAATCTGTGTG
>NW_028181481.1:0-24558 GCF_963514085.1 Chelon labrosus
CGAGCTTGTAATGATAAAACCTCATCCAAATCACACATTGCAGCTCAATATTCAGTGAGGACAGGGCCTTTTTAAGTCGAAATGTGCAAAAAAGCATCCTATCGCTCTGAAACGGCTGTTTTGCTCTCCACCACATTTACTGTCAGACTGGCCGAATTAGACCGATTCTGCCTCTTTCTTGCCTCTGCATGTGAAGAACAGGGTGCTTGTGAGCATATTGTGCAGTTTCAAGCAGGTAGCTGGCTTGGAACGGGACCGGTGGGGCAGAGCAATCCTAGCGGCTCGCCCGAGCAGTGGAAGCCGGCGAGGGTGCGCGTTCAGCCGGATGAATGGGGCGCTGTCAGGGCCCCTCTCGTGGAGGATAAAAATCATGCTTTTTCCCTCATTACACATCCCATGCGAGCTTGTAATGATAAAACCTCATCCAAATCACACATTGCAGCTCAATATTCAGTGAGGACAGGGCCTTTTTAAGTCGAAATGTGCAAAACAGCATCCTATCGCTCTGAAACGGCTGTTTTGCTCTCCACCACATTTACTGTCAGACTGGCCGAATTAGACCGATTCTGCCTCTTTCTTGCCTCTGCATGTGAAGAACAGGGTGCTTGTGAGCATATTGTGCAGTTTCAAGCAGGTAGCTGGCTTGGAACGGGACCGGTGGGGCAGAGCAATCCTAGCGGCTCGCCCGAGCAGTGGAAGCCGGCGAGGGTGCGCGTTCAGCCGGATGAATGGGGCGCTGTCAGGGCCCCTCTCGTGGAGGATAAAAATCATGCTTTTTCCCTCATTACACATCCCATGCGAGCTTGTAATGATAAAACCTCATCCAAATCACACATTGCAGCTCAATATTCAGTGAGGACAGGGCCTTTTTAAGTCGAAATGTGCAAAACAGCATCCTATCGCTCTGAAACGGCTGTTTTGCTCTCCACCACATTTACTGTCAGACTGGCCGAATTAGACCGATTCTGCCTCTTTCTTGCCTCTGCATGTGAAGAACAGGTGCTTGTGAGCATATTGTGCAGTTTCAAGCAGGTAGCTGGCTTGGAACGGGACCGGTGGGGCAGAGCAATCCTAGCGGCTCGCCCGAGCAGTGGAAGCCGGCGAGGGTGCGCGTTCAGCCGGATGAATGGGGCGCTGTCAGGGCCCCTCTCGTGGAGGATAAAAATCATGCTTTTTCCCTCATTACACATCCCATGCGAGCTTGTAATGATAAAACCTCATCCAAATCACACATTGCAGCTCAATATTCAGTGAGGACAGGGCCTTTTTAAGTCGAAATGTGCAAAACAGCATCCTATCGCTCTGAAACGGCTGTTTTGCTCTCCACCACATTTACTGTCAGACTGGCCGAATTAGACCGATTCTGCCTCTTTCTTGCCTCTGCATGTGAAGAACAGGGTGCTTGTGAGCATATTGTGCAGTTTCAAGCAGGTAGCTGGCTTGGAACGGGACCGGTGGGGCAGAGCAATCCTAGCGGCTCGCCCGAGCAGTGGAAGCCGGCGAGGGTGCGCGTTCAGCCGGATGAATGGGGCGCTGTCAGGGCCCCTCTCGTGGAGGATAAAAATCATGCTTTTTCCCTCATTACACATCCCATGCGAGCTTGTAATGATAAAACCTCATCCAAATCACACATTGCAGCTCAATATTCAGTGAGGACAGGGCCTTTTTAAGTCGAAATGTGCAAAACAGCATCCTATCGCTCTGAAACGGCTGTTTTGCTCTCCACCACATTTACTGTCAGACTGGCCGAATTAGACCGATTCTGCCTCTTTCTTGCCTCTGCATGTGAAGAACAGGGTGCTTGTGAGCATATTGTGCAGTTTCAAGCAGGTAGCTGGCTTGGAACGGGACCGGTGGGGCAGAGCAATCCTAGCGGCTCGCCCGAGCAGTGGAAGCCGGCGAGGGTGCGCGTTCAGCCGGATGAATGGGGCGCTGTCAGGGCCCCTCTCGTGGAGGATAAAAATCATGCTTTTTCCCTCATTACACATCCCATGCGAGCTTGTAATGATAAAACCTCATCCAAATCACACATTGCAGCTCAATATTCAGTGAGGACAGGGCCTTTTTAAGTCGAAATGTGCAAAACAGCATCCTATCGCTCTGAAACGGCTGTTTTGCTCTCCACCACATTTACTGTCAGACTGGCCGAATTAGACCGATTCTGCCTCTTTCTTGCCTCTGCATGTGAAGAACAGGGTGCTTGTGAGCATATTGTGCAGTTTCAAGCAGGTAGCTGGCTTGGAACGGGACCGGTGGGGCAGAGCAATCCTAGCGGCTCGCCCGAGCAGTGGAAGCCGGCGAGGGTGCGCGTTCAGCGATCGAATGGGGCGCTGTCAGGGCCCCTCTCGTGGAGGATAAAAATCATGCTTTTTCCCTCATTACACATCCCATGCGAGCTTGTAATGATAAAACCTCATCCAAATCACACATTGCAGCTCAATATTCAGTGAGGACAGGGCCTTTTTAAGTCGAAATGTGCAAAAAAGCATCCTATCGCTCTGAAACGGCTGTTTTGCTCTCCACCACATTTACTGTCAGACTGGCCGAATTAGACCGATTCTGCCTCTTTCTTGCCTCTGCATGTGAAGAACAGGGTGCTTGTGAGCATATTGTGCAGTTTCAAGCAGGTAGCTGGCTTGGAACGGGACCGGTGGGGCAGAGCAATCCTAGCGGCTCGCCCGAGCAGTGGAAGCCGGCGAGGGTGCGCGTTCAGCCGGATGAATGGGGCGCTGTCAGGGCCCCTCTCGTGGAGGATAAAAATCATGCTTTTTCCCTCATTACACATCCCATGCGAGCTTGTAATGATAAAACCTCATCCAAATCACACATTGCAGCTCAATATTCAGTGAGGACAGGGCCTTTTTAAGTCGAAATGTGCAAAAAAGCATCCTATCGCTCTGAAACGGCTGTTTTGCTCTCCACCACATTTACTGTCAGACTGGCCGAATTAGACCGATTCTGCCTCTTTCTTGCCTCTGCATGTGAAGAACAGGGTGCTTGTGAGCATATTGTGCAGTTTCAAGCAGGTAGCTGGCTTGGAACGGGACCGGTGGGGCAGAGCAATCCTAGCGGCTCGCCCGAGCAGTGGAAGCCGGCGAGGGTGCGCGTTCAGCCGGATGAATGGGGCGCTGTCAGGGCCCCTCTCGTGGAGGATAAAAATCATGCTTTTTCCCTCATTACACATCCCATGCGAGCTTGTAATGATAAAACCTCATCCAAATCACACATTGCAGCTCAATATTCAGTGAGGACAGGGCCTTTTTAAGTCGAAATGTGCAAAACAGCATCCTATCGCTCTGAAACGGCTGTTTTGCTCTCCACCACATTTACTGTCAGACTGGCCGAATTAGACCGATTCTGCCTCTTTCTTGCCTCTGCATGTGAAGAACAGGGTGCTTGTGAGCATATTGTGCAGTTTCAAGCAGGTAGCTGGCTTGGAACGGGACCGGTGGGGCAGAGCAATCCTAGCGGCTCGCCCGAGCAGTGGAAGCCGGCGAGGGTGCGCGTTCAGCCGGATGAATGGGGCGCTGTCAGGGCCCCTCTCGTGGAGGATAAAAATCATGCTTTTTCCCTCATTACACATCCCATGCGAGCTTGTAATGATAAAACCTCATCCAAATCACACATTGCAGCTCAATATTCAGTGAGGACAGGGCCTTTTTAAGTCGAAATGTGCAAAAAAGCATCCTATCGCTCTGAAACGGCTGTTTTGCTCTCCACCACATTTACTGTCAGACTGGCCGAATTAGACCGATTCTGCCTCTTTCTTGCCTCTGCATGTGAAGAACAGGGTGCTTGTGAGCATATTGTGCAGTTTCAAGCAGGTAGCTGGCTTGGAACGGGACCGGTGGGGCAGAGCAATCCTAGCGGCTCGCCCGAGCAGTGGAAGCCGGCGAGGGTGCGCGTTCAGCCGGATGAATGGGGCGCTGTCAGGGCCCCTCTCGTGGAGGATAAAAATCATGCTTTTTCCCTCATTACACATCCCATGCGAGCTTGTAATGATAAAACCTCATCCAAATCACACATTGCAGCTCAATATTCAGTGAGGACAGGGCCTTTTTAAGTCGAAATGTGCAAAAAAGCATCCTATCGCTCTGAAACGGCTGTTTTGCTCTCCACCACATTTACTGTCAGACTGGCCGAATTAGACCGATTCTGCCTCTTTCTTGCCTCTGCATGTGAAGAACAGGGTGCTTGTGAGCATATTGTGCAGTTTCAAGCAGGTAGCTGGCTTGGAACGGGACCGGTGGGGCAGAGCAATCCTAGCGGCTCGCCCGAGCAGTGGAAGCCGGCGAGGGTGCGCGTTCAGCCGGATGAATGGGGCGCTGTCAGGGCCCCTCTCGTGGAGGATAAAAATCATGCTTTTTCCCTCATTACACATCCCATGCGAGCTTGTAATGATAAAACCTCATCCAAATCACACATTGCAGCTCAATATTCAGTGAGGACAGGGCCTTTTTAAGTCGAAATGTGCAAAACAGCATCCTATCGCTCTGAACGGCTGTTTTGCTCTCCACCACATTTACTGTCAGACTGGCCGAATTAGACCGATTCTGCCTCTTTCTTGCCTCTGCATGTGAAGAACAGGGTGCTTGTGAGCATATTGTGCAGTTTCAAGCAGGTAGCTGGCTTGGAACGGGACCGGTGGGGCAGAGCAATCCTAGCGGCTCGCCCGAGCAGTGGAAGCCGGCGAGGGTGCGCGTTCAGCCGGATGAATGGGGCGCTGTCAGGGCCCCTCTCGTGGAGGATAAAAATCATGCTTTTTCCCTCATTACACATCCCATGCGAGCTTGTAATGATAAAACCTCATCCAAATCACACATTGCAGCTCAATATTCAGTGAGGACAGGGCCTTTTTAAGTCGAAATGTGCAAAAAAGCATCCTATCGCTCTGAAACGGCTGTTTTGCTCTCCACCACATTTACTGTCAGACTGGCCGAATTAGACCGATTCTGCCTCTTTCTTGCCTCTGCATGTGAAGAACAGGGTGCTTGTGAGCATATTGTGCAGTTTCAAGCAGGTAGCTGGCTTGGAACGGGACCGGTGGGGCAGAGCAATCCTAGCGGCTCGCCCGAGCAGTGGAAGCCGGCGAGGGTGCGCGTTCAGCCGGATGAATGGGGCGCTGTCAGGGCCCCTCTCGTGGAGGATAAAAATCATGCTTTTTCCCTCATTACACATCCCATGCGAGCTTGTAATGATAAAACCTCATCCAAATCACACATTGCAGCTCAATATTCAGTGAGGACAGGGCCTTTTTAAGTCGAAATGTGCAAAAAAGCATCCTATCGCTCTGAAACGGCTGTTTTGCTCTCCACCACATTTACTGTCAGACTGGCCGAATTAGACCGATTCTGCCTCTTTCTTGCCTCTGCATGTGAAGAACAGGGTGCTTGTGAGCATATTGTGCAGTTTCAAGCAGGTAGCTGGCTTGGAACGGGACCGGTGGGGCAGAGCAATCCTAGCGGCTCGCCCGAGCAGTGGAAGCCGGCGAGGGTGCGCGTTCAGCCGGATGAATGGGGCGCTGTCAGGGCCCCTCTCGTGGAGGATAAAAATCATGCTTTTTCCCTCATTACACATCCCATGCGAGCTTGTAATGATAAAACCTCATCCAAATCACACATTGCAGCTCAATATTCAGTGAGGACAGGGCCTTTTTAAGTCGAAATGTGCAAAACAGCATCCTATCGCTCTGAAACGGCTGTTTTGCTCTCCACCACATTTACTGTCAGACTGGCCGAATTAGACCGATTCTGCCTCTTTCTTGCCTCTGCATGTGAAGAACAGGGTGCTTGTGAGCATATTGTGCAGTTTCAAGCAGGTAGCTGGCTTGGAACGGGACCGGTGGGGCAGAGCAATCCTAGCGGCTCGCCCGAGCAGTGGAAGCCGGCGAGGGTGCGCGTTCAGCCGGATGAATGGGGCGCTGTCAGGGCCCCTCTCGTGGAGGATAAAAATCATGCTTTTTCCCTCATTACACATCCCATGCGAGCTTGTAATGATAAAACCTCATCCAAATCACACATTGCAGCTCAATATTCAGTGAGGACAGGGCCTTTTTAAGTCGAAATGTGCAAAAAAGCATCCTATCGCTCTGAAACGGCTGTTTTGCTCTCCACCACATTTACTGTCAGACTGGCCGAATTAGACCGATTCTGCCTCTTTCTTGCCTCTGCATGTGAAGAACAGGGTGCTTGTGAGCATATTGTGCAGTTTCAAGCAGGTAGCTGGCTTGGAACGGGACCGGTGGGGCAGAGCAATCCTAGCGGCTCGCCCGAGCAGTGGAAGCCGGCGAGGGTGCGCGTTCAGCCGGATGAATGGGGCGCTGTCAGGGCCCCTCTCGTGGAGGATAAAAATCATGCTTTTTCCCTCATTACACATCCCATGCGAGCTTGTAATGATAAAACCTCATCCAAATCACACATTGCAGCTCAATATTCAGTGAGGACAGGGCCTTTTTAAGTCGAAATGTGCAAAACAGCATCCTATCGCTCTGAAACGGCTGTTTTGCTCTCCACCACATTTACTGTCAGACTGGCCGAATTAGACCGATTCTGCCTCTTTCTTGCCTCTGCATGTGAAGAACAGGGTGCTTGTGAGCATATTGTGCAGTTTCAAGCAGGTAGCTGGCTTGGAACGGGACCGGTGGGGCAGAGCAATCCTAGCGGCTCGCCCGAGCAGTGGAAGCCGGCGAGGGTGCGCGTTCAGCCGGATGAATGGGGCGCTGTCAGGGCCCCTCTCGTGGAGGATAAAAATCATGCTTTTTCCCTCATTACACATCCCATGCGAGCTTGTAATGATAAAACCTCATCCAAATCACACATTGCAGCTCAATATTCAGTGAGGACAGGGCCTTTTTAAGTCGAAATGTGCAAAAAAGCATCCTATCGCTCTGAAACGGCTGTTTTGCTCTCCACCACATTTACTGTCAGACTGGCCGAATTAGACCGATTCTGCCTCTTTCTTGCCTCTGCATGTGAAGAACAGGGTGCTTGTGAGCATATTGTGCAGTTTCAAGCAGGTAGCTGGCTTGGAACGGGACCGGTGGGGCAGAGCAATCCTAGCGGCTCGCCCGAGCAGTGGAAGCCGGCGAGGGTGCGCGTTCAGCCGGATGAATGGGGCGCTGTCAGGGCCCCTCTCGTGGAGGATAAAAATCATGCTTTTTCCCTCATTACACATCCCATGCGAGCTTGTAATGATAAAACCTCATCCAAATCACACATTGCAGCTCAATATTCAGTGAGGACAGGGCCTTTTTAAGTCGAAATGTGCAAAACAGCATCCTATCGCTCTGAAACGGCTGTTTTGCTCTCCACCACATTTACTGTCAGACTGGCCGAATTAGACCGATTCTGCCTCTTTCTTGCCTCTGCATGTGAAGAACAGGGTGCTTGTGAGCATATTGTGCAGTTTCCAGCAGGTAGCTGGCTTGGAACGGGACCGGTGGGGCAGAGCAATCCTAGCGGCTCGCCCGAGCAGTGGAAGCCGGCGAGGGTGCGCGTTCAGCCGGATGAATGGGGCGCTGTCAGGGCCCCTCTCGTGGAGGATAAAAATCATGCTTTTTCCCTCATTACACATCCCATGCGAGCTTGTAATGATAAAACCTCATCCAAATCACACATTGCAGCTCAATATTCAGTGAGGACAGGGCCTTTTTAAGTCGAAATGTGCAAAACAGCATCCTATCGCTCTGAAACGGCTGTTTTGCTCTCCACCACATTTACTGTCAGACTGGCCGAATTAGACCGATTCTGCCTCTTTCTTGCCTCTGCATGTGAAGAACAGGGTGCTTGTGAGCATATTGTGCAGTTTCAAGCAGGTAGCTGGCTTGGAACGGGACCGGTGGGGCAGAGCAATCCTAGCGGCTCGCCCGAGCAGTGGAAGCCGGCGAGGGTGCGCGTTCAGCCGGATGAATGGGGCGCTGTCAGGGCCCCTCTCGTGGAGGATAAAAATCATGCTTTTTCCCTCATTACACATCCCATGCGAGCTTGTAATGATAAAACCTCATCCAAATCACACATTGCAGCTCAATATTCAGTGAGGACAGGGCCTTTTTAAGTCGAAATGTGCAAAACAGCATCCTATCGCTCTGAAACGGCTGTTTTGCTCTCCACCACATTTACTGTCAGACTGGCCGAATTAGACCGATTCTGCCTCTTTCTTGCCTCTGCATGTGAAGAACAGGGTGCTTGTGAGCATATTGTGCAGTTTCAAGCAGGTAGCTGGCTTGGAACGGGACCGGTGGGGCAGAGCAATCCTAGCGGCTCGCCCGAGCAGTGGAAGCCGGCGAGGGTGCGCGTTCAGCCGGATGAATGGGGCGCTGTCAGGGCCCCTCTCGTGGAGGATAAAAATCATGCTTTTTCCCTCATTACACATCCCATGCGAGCTTGTAATGATAAAACCTCATCCAAATCACACATTGCAGCTCAATATTCAGTGAGGACAGGGCCTTTTTAAGTCGAAATGTGCAAAACAGCATCCTATCGCTCTGAAACGGCTGTTTTGCTCTCCACCACATTTACTGTCAGACTGGCCGAATTAGACCGATTCTGCCTCTTTCTTGCCTCTGCATGTGAAGAACAGGGTGCTTGTGAGCATATTGTGCAGTTTCCAGCAGGTAGCTGCCTTGGAACGGGACCGGTGGGGCAGAGCAATCCTAGCGGCTCGCCCGAGCAGTGGAAGCCGGCGAGGGTGCGCGTTCAGCCGGATGAATGGGGCGCTGTCAGGGCCCCTCTCGTGGAGGATAAAAATCATGCTTTTTCCCTCATTACACATCCCATGCGAGCTTGTAATGATAAAACCTCATCCAAATCACACATTGCAGCTCAATATTCAGTGAGGACAGGGCCTTTTTAAGTCGAAATGTGCAAAAAAGCATCCTATCGCTCTGAAACGGCTGTTTTGCTCTCCACCACATTTACTGTCAGACTGGCCGAATTAGACCGATTCTGCCTCTTTCTTGCCTCTGCATGTGAAGAACAGGGTGCTTGTGAGCATATTGTGCAGTTTCAAGCAGGTAGCTGGCTTGGAACGGGACCGGTGGGGCAGAGCAATCCTAGCGGCTCGCCCGAGCAGTGGAAGCCGGCGAGGGTGCGCGTTCAGCCGGATGAATGGGGCGCTGTCAGGGCCCCTCTCGTGGAGGATAAAAATCATGCTTTTTCCCTCATTACACATCCCATGCGAGCTTGTAATGATAAAACCTCATCCAAATCACACATTGCAGCTCACTATTCAGTGAGGACAGGGCCTTTTTAAGTCGAAATGTGCAAAAAAGCATCCTATCGCTCTGAAACGGCTGTTTTGCTCTCCACCACATTTACTGTCAGACTGGCCGAATTAGACCGATTCTGCCTCTTTCTTGCCTCTGCATGTGAAGAACAGGGTGCTTGTGAGCATATTGTGCAGTTTCAAGCAGGTAGCTGCCTTGGAACGGGACCGGTGGGGCAGAGCAATCCTAGCGGCTCGCCCGAGCAGTGGAAGCCGGCGAGGGTGCGCGTTCAGCCGGATGAATGGGGCGCTGTCAGGGCCCCTCTCGTGGAGGATAAAAATCATGCTTTTTCCCTCATTACACATCCCATGCGAGCTTGTAATGATAAAACCTCATCCAAATCACACATTGCAGCTCAATATTCAGTGAGGACAGGGCCTTTTTAAGTCGAAATGTGCAAAAAAGCATCCTATCGCTCTGAAACGGCTGTTTTGCTCTCCACCACATTTACTGTCAGACTGGCCGAATTAGACCGATTCTGACTCTTTCTTGCCTCTGCATGTGAAGAACAGGGTGCTTGTGAGCATATTGTGCAGTTTCAAGCAGGTAGCTGCCTTGGAACGGGACCGGTGGGGCAGAGCAATCCTAGCGGCTCGCCCGAGCAGTGGAAGCCGGCGAGGGTGCGCGTTCAGCCGGATGAATGGGGCGCTGTCAGGGCCCCTCTCGTGGAGGATAAAAATCATGCTTTTTCCCTCATTACACATCCCATGCGAGCTTGTAATGATAAAACCTCATCCAAATCACACATTGCAGCTCAATATTCAGTGAGGACAGGGCCTTTTTAAGTCGAAATGTGCAAAAAAGCATCCTATCGCTCTGAAACGGCTGTTTTGCTCTCCACCACATTTACTGTCAGACTGGCCGAATTAGACCGATTCTGCCTCTTTCTTGCCTCTGCATGTGAAGAACAGGGTGCTTGTGAGCATATTGTGCAGTTTCAAGCAGGTAGCTGGCTTGGAACGGGACCGGTGGGGCAGAGCAATCCTAGCGGCTCGCCCGAGCAGTGGAAGCCGGCGAGGGTGCGCGTTCAGCCGGATGAATGGGGCGCTGTCAGGGCCCCTCTCGTGGAGGATAAAAATCATGCTTTTTCCCTCATTACACATCCCATGCGAGCTTGTAATGATAAAACCTCATCCAAATCACACATTGCAGCTCAATATTCAGTGAGGACAGGGCCTTTTTAAGTCGAAATGTGCAAAAAAGCATCCTATCGCTCTGAAACGGCTGTTTTGCTCTCCACCACATTTACTGTCAGACTGGCCGAATTAGACCGATTCTGCCTCTTTCTTGCCTCTGCATGTGAAGAACAGGGTGCTTGTGAGCATATTGTGCAGTTTCCAGCAGGTAGCTGGCTTGGAACGGGACCGGTGGGGCAGAGCAATCCTAGCGGCTCGCCCGAGCAGTGGAAGCCGGCGAGGGTGCGCGTTCAGCCGGATGAATGGGGCGCTGTCAGGGCCCCTCTCGTGGAGGATAAAAATCATGCTTTTTCCCTCATTACACATCCCATGCGAGCTTGTAATGATAAAACCTCATCCAAATCACACATTGCAGCTCAATATTCAGTGAGGACAGGGCCTTTTTAAGTCGAAATGTGCAAAAAAGCATCCTATCGCTCTGAAACGGCTGTTTTGCTCTCCACCACATTTACTGTCAGACTGGCCGAATTAGACCGATTCTGCCTCTTTCTTGCCTCTGCATGTGAAGAACAGGGTGCTTGTGAGCATATTGTGCAGTTTCAAGCAGGTAGCTGGCTTGGAACGGGACCGGTGGGGCAGAGAATCTAGCGGCTCGCCCGAGCAGTGGAAGCCGGCGAGGGTGCGCGTTCAGCCGGATGAATGGGGCGCTGTCAGGGCCCCTCTCGTGGAGGATAAAAATCATGCTTTTTCCCTCATTACACATCCCATGCGAGCTTGTAATGATAAAACCTCATCCAAATCACACATTGCAGCTCAATATTCAGTGAGGACAGGGCCTTTTTAAGTCGAAATGTGCAAAAACAGCATCCTATCGCTCTGAAACGGCTGTTTTGCTCTCCACCACATTTACTGTCAGACTGGCCGAATTAGACCGATTCTGCCTCTTTCTTGCCTCTGCATGTGAAGAACAGGGTGCTTGTGAGCATATTGTGCAGTTTCAAGCAGGTAGCTGGCTTGGAACGGGACCGGTGGGGCAGAGCAATCCTAGCGGCTCGCTCCGAGCAGTGGAAGCCGGCGAGGGTGCGCGTTCAGCCGGATGAATGGGGCGCTGTCAGGGCCCCTCTCGTGGAGGATAAAAATCATGCTTTTTCCCCTCATTACACATCCCATGCGAGCTTGTAATGATAAAACCTCATCCAAATCACACATTGCAGCTCAATATTCAGTGAGGACAGGGCCTTTTTAAGTCGAAATGTGCAAAACAGCATCCTATCGCTCTGAAACGGCTGTTTTGCTCTCCACCACATTTACTGTCAGACTGGCCGAATTAGACCGATTCTGCTCTTCTTGCCTCTGCATGTGAAGAACAGGGTGCTTGTGAGCATATTGTGCAGTTTCCAGCAGGTAGCTGGCTTGGAACGGGACCGGTGGGGCAGAGCAATCCTAGCGGCTCGCCCGAGCAGTGGAAGCCGGCGAGGGTGCGCGTTCAGCCGGATGAATGGGGCGCTGTCAGGGCCCCTCTCGTGGAGGATAAAAATCATGCTTTTTCCCTCATTACACATCCCATGCGAGCTTGTAATGATAAAACCTCATCCAAATCACACATTGCAGCTCAATATTCAGTGAGGACAGGGCCTTTTTAAGTCGAAATGTGCAAAACAGCATCCTATCGCTCTGAAACGGCTGTTTTGCTCTCCACCACATTTACTGTCAGACTGGCCGAATTAGACCGATTCTGCCTCTTTCTTGCCTCTGCATGTGAAGAACAGGGTGCTTGTGAGCATATTGTGCAGTTTCCAGCAGGTAGCTGCCTTGGAACGGGACCGGTGGGGCAGAGCAATCCTAGCGGCTCGCCCGAGCAGTGGAAGCCGGCGAGGGTGCGCGTTCAGCCGGATGAATGGGGCGCTGTCAGGGCCCCTCTCGTGGAGGATAAAAATCATGCTTTTTCCCTCATTACACATCCCATGCGAGCTTGTAATGATAAAACCTCATCCAAATCACACATTGCAGCTCAATATTCAGTGAGGACAGGGCCTTTTTAAGTCGAAATGTGCAAAAAAGCATCCTATCGCTCTGAAACGGCTGTTTTGCTCTCCACCACATTTACTGTCAGACTGGCCGAATTAGACCGATTCTGCCTCTTTCTTGCCTCTGCATGTGAAGAACAGGGTGCTTGTGAGCATATTGTGCAGTTTCAAGCAGGTAGCTGGCTTGGAACGGGACCGGTGGGGCAGAGCAATCCTAGCGGCTCGCCCGAGCAGTGGAAGCCGGCGAGGGTGCGCGTTCAGCCGGATGAATGGGGCGCTGTCAGGGCCCCTCTCGTGGAGGATAAAAATCATGCTTTTTCCCTCATTACACATCCCATGCGAGCTTGTAATGATAAAACCTCATCCAAATCACACATTGCAGCTCAATATTCAGTGAGGACAGGGCCTTTTTAAGTCGAAATGTGCAAAAAAGCATCCTATCGCTCTGAAACGGCTGTTTTGCTCTCCACCACATTTACTGTCAGACTGGCCGAATTAGACCGATTCTGCCTCTTTCTTGCCTCTGCATGTGAAGAACAGGGTGCTTGTGAGCATATTGTGCAGTTTCAAGCAGGTAGCTGGCTTGGAACGGGACCGGTGGGGCAGAGCAATCCTAGCGGCTCGCCCGAGCAGTGGAAGCCGGCGAGGGTGCGCGTTCAGCCGGATGAATGGGGCGCTGTCAGGGCCCCTCTCGTGGAGGATAAAAATCATGCTTTTTCCCTCATTACAGCATCCCATGCGAGCTTGTAATGATAAAACCTCATCCAAATCACACATTGCAGCTCAATATTCAGTGAGGACAGGGCCTTTTTAAGTCGAAATGTGCAAAAAAGCATCCTATCGCTCTGAAACGGCTGTTTTGCTCTCCACCACATTTACTGTCAGACTGGCCGAATTAGACCGATTCTGCCTCTTTCTTGCCTCTGCATGTGAAGAACAGGGTGCTTGTGAGCATATTGTGCAGTTTCAAGCAGGTAGCTGGCTTGGAACGGGACCGGTGGGGCAGAGCAATCCTAGCGGCTCGCCCGAGCAGTGGAAGCCGGCGAGGGTGCGCGTTCAGCCGGATGAATGGGGCGCTGTCAGGGCCCCTCTCGTGGAGGATAAAAATCATGCTTTTTCCCTCATTACACATCCCATGCGAGCTTGTAATGATAAAACCTCATCCAAATCACACATTGCAGCTCAATATTCAGTGAGGACAGGGCCTTTTTAAGTCGAAATGTGCAAAACAGCATCCTATCGCTCTGAAACGGCTGTTTTGCTCTCCACCACATTTACTGTCAGACTGGCCGAATTAGACCGATTCTGCCTCTTTCTTGCCTCTGCATGTGAAGAACAGGGTGCTTGTGAGCATATTGTGCAGTTTCAAGCAGGTAGCTGGCTTGGAACGGGACCGGTGGGGCAGAGCAATCCTAGCGGCTCGCCCGAGCAGTGGAAGCCGGCGAGGGTGCGCGTTCAGCCGGATGAATGGGGCGCTGTCAGGGCCCCTCTCGTGGAGGATAAAAATCATGCTTTTTCCCTCATTACACATCCCATGCGAGCTTGTAATGATAAAACCTCATCCAAATCACACATTGCAGCTCAATATTCAGTGAGGACAGGGCCTTTTTAAGTCGAAATGTGCAAAAAAGCATCCTATCGCTCTGAAACGGCTGTTTTGCTCTCCACCACATTTACTGTCAGACTGGCCGAATTAGACCGATTCTGCCTCTTTCTTGCCTCTGCATGTGAAGAACAGGGTGCTTGTGAGCATATTGTGCAGTTTCAAGCAGGTAGCTGGCTTGGAACGGGACCGGTGGGGCAGAGCAATCCTAGCGGCTCGCCCGAGCAGTGGAAGCCGGCGAGGGTGCGCGTTCAGCCGGATGAATGGGGCGCTGTCAGGGCCCCTCTCGTGGAGGATAAAAATCATGCTTTTTCCCTCATTACACATCCCATGCGAGCTTGTAATGATAAAACCTCATCCAAATCACACATTGCAGCTCAATATTCAGTGAGGACAGGGCCTTTTTAAGTCGAAATGTGCAAAAAAGCATCCTATCGCTCTGAAACGGCTGTTTTGCTCTCCACCACATTTACTGTCAGACTGGCCGAATTAGACCGATTCTGCCTCTTTCTTGCCTCTGCATGTGAAGAACAGGGTGCTTGTGAGCATATTGTGCAGTTTCAAGCAGGTAGCTGGCTTGGAACGGGACCGGTGGGGCAGAGCAATCCTAGCGGCTCGCCCGAGCAGTGGAAGCCGGCGAGGGTGCGCGTTCAGCCGGATGAATGGGGCGCTGTCAGGGCCCCTCTCGTGGAGGATAAAAATCATGCTTTTTCCCTCATTACACATCCCATGCGAGCTTGTAATGATAAAACCTCATCCAAATCACACATTGCAGCTCAATATTCAGTGAGGACAGGGCCTTTTTAAGTCGAAATGTGCAAAAAAGCATCCTATCGCTCTGAAACGGCTGTTTTGCTCTCCACCACATTTACTGTCAGACTGGCCGAATTAGACCGATTCTGCCTCTTTCTTGCCTCTGCATGTGAAGAACAGGGTGCTTGTGAGCATATTGTGCAGTTTCAAGCAGGTAGCTGGCTTGGAACGGGACCGGTGGGGCAGAGCAATCCTAGCGGCTCGCCCGAGCAGTGGAAGCCGGCGAGGGTGCGCGTTCAGCCGGATGAATGGGGCGCTGTCAGGGCCCCTCTCGTGGAGGATAAAAATCATGCTTTTTCCCTCATTACACATCCCATGCGAGCTTGTAATGATAAAACCTCATCCAAATCACACATTGCAGCTCAATATTCAGTGAGGACAGGGCCTTTTTAAGTCGAAATGTGCAAAACAGCATCCTATCGCTCTGAAACGGCTGTTTTGCTCTCCACCACATTTACTGTCAGACTGGCCGAATTAGACCGATTCTGCCTCTTTCTTGCCTCTACATGTGAAGAACAGGGTGCTTGTGAGCATATTGTGCAGTTTCAAGCAGGTAGCTGCCTTGGAACGGGACCGGTGGGGCAGAGCAATCCTAGCGGCTCGCCCGAGCAGTGGAAGCCGGCGAGGGTGCGCGTTCAGCCGGATGAATGGGGCGCTGTCAGGGCCCCTCTCGTGGAGGATAAAAATCATGCTTTTTCCCTCATTACACATCCCATGCGAGCTTGTAATGATAAAACCTCATCCAAATCACACATTGCAGCTCAATATTCAGTGAGGACAGGGCCTTTTTAAGTCGAAATGTGCAAAAAAGCATCCTATCGCTCTGAAACGGCTGTTTTGCTCTCCACCACATTTACTGTCAGACTGGCCGAATTAGACCGATTCTGCCTCTTTCTTGCCTCTACATGTGAAGAACAGGGTGCTTGTGAGCATATTGTGCAGTTTCAAGCAGGTAGCTGCCTTGGAACGGGACCGGTGGTGCAGAGCAATCCTAGCGGCTCGCCCGAGCAGTGGAAGCCGGCGAGGGTGCGCGTTCAGCCGGATGAATGGGGCGCTGTCAGGGCCCCTCTCGTGGAGGATAAAAATCATGCTTTTTCCCTCATTACACATCCCATGCGAGCTTGTAATGATAAAACCTCATCCAAATCACACATTGCAGCTCAATATTCAGTGAGGACAGGGCCTTTTTAAGTCGAAATGTGCAAAAAAGCATCCTATCGCTCTGAAACGGCTGTTTTGCTCTCCACCACATTTACTGTCAGACTGGCCGAATTAGACCGATTCTGCCTCTTTCTTGCCTCTACATGTGAAGAACAGGGTGCTTGTGAGCATATTGTGCAGTTTCACGCAGGTAGCTGGCTTGGAACGGGACCGGTGGGGCAGAGCAATCCTAGCGGCTCGCCCGAGCAGTGGAAGCCGGCGAGGGTGCGCGTTCAGCCGGATGAATGGGGCGCTGTCAGGGCCCCTCTCGTGGAGGATAAAAATCATGCTTTTTCCCTCATTACACATCCCATGCGAGCTTGTAATGATAAAACCTCATCCAAATCACACATTGCAGCTCAATATTCAGTGAGGACAGGGCCTTTTTAAGTCGAAATGTGCAAAACAGCATCCTATCGCTCTGAAACGGCTGTTTTGCTCTCCACCACATTTACTGTCAGACTGGCCGAATTAGACCGATTCTGCCTCTTTCTTGCCTCTGCATGTGAAGAACAGGGTGCTTGTGAGCATATTGTGCAGTTTCAAGCAGGTAGCTGGCTTGGAACGGGACCGGTGGGGCAGAGCAATCCTAGCGGCTCGCCCGAGCAGTGGAAGCCGGCGAGGGTGCGCGTTCAGCCGGATGAATGGGGCGCTGTCAGGGCCCCTCTCGTGGAGGATAAAAATCATGCTTTTTCCCTCATTACACAACCCATGCGAGCTTGTAATGATAAAACCTCATCCAAATCACACATTGCAGCTCAATATTCAGTGAGGACAGGGCCTTTTTAAGTCGAAATGTGCAAAAAAGCATCCTATCGCTCTGAAACGGCTGTTTTGCTCTCCACCACATTTACTGTCAGACTGGCCGAATTAGACCGATTCTGCCTCTTTCTTGCCTCTACATGTGAAGAACAGGGTGCTTGTGAGCATATTGTGCAGTTTCACGCAGGTAGCTGGCTTGGAACGGGACCGGTGGGGCAGAGCAATCCTAGCGGCTCGCCCGAGCAGTGGAAGCCGGCGAGGGTGCGCGTTCAGCCGGATGAATGGGGCGCTGTCAGGGCCCCTCTCGTGGAGGATAAAAATCATGCTTTTTCCCTCATTACACATCCCATGCGAGCTTGTAATGATAAAACCTCATCCAAATCACACATTGCAGCTCAATATTCAGTGAGGACAGGGCCTTTTTAAGTCGAAATGTGCAAAAAAGCATCCTATCGCTCTGAAACGGCTGTTTTGCTCTCCACCACATTTACTGTCAGACTGGCCGAATTAGACCGATTCTGCCTCTTTCTTGCCTCTGCATGTGAAGAACAGGGTGCTTGTGAGCATATTGTGCAGTTTCAAGCAGGTAGCTGGCTTGGAACGGGACCGGTGGGGCAGAGCAATCCTAGCGGCTCGCCCGAGCAGTGGAAGCCGGCGAGGGTGCGCGTTCAGCCGGATGAATGGGGCGCTGTCAGGGCCCCTCTCGTGGAGGATAAAAATCATGCTTTTTCCCTCATTACACAACCCATGCGAGCTTGTAATGATAAAACCTCATCCAAATCACACATTGCAGCTCAATATTCAGTGTGGACAGGGCCTTTTTAAGTCGAAATGTGCAAAACAGCATCCTATCGCTCTGAAACGGCTGTTTTGCTCTCCACCACATTTACTGTCAGACTGGCCGAATTAGACCGATTCTGCCTCTTTCTTGCCTCTGCATGTGAAGAACAGGGTGCTTGTGAGCATATTGTGCAGTTTCAAGCAGGTAGCTGGCTTGGAACGGGACCGGTGGGGCAGAGCAATCCTAGCGGCTCGCCCGAGCAGTGGAAGCCGGCGAGGGTGCGCGTTCAGCCGGATGAATGGGGCGCTGTCAGGGCCCCTCTCGTGGAGGATAAAAATCATGCTTTTTCCCTCATTACACATCCCATGCGAGCTTGTAATGATAAAACCTCATCCAAATCACACATTGCAGCTCAATATTCAGTGAGGACAGGGCCTTTTTAAGTCGAAATGTGCAAAAAAGCATCCTATCGCTCTGAAACGGCTGTTTTGCTCTCCACCACATTTACTGTCAGACTGGCCGAATTAGACCGATTCTGCCTCTTTCTTGCCTCTACATGTGAAGAACAGGGTGCTTGTGAGCATATTGTGCAGTTTCAAGCAGGTAGCTGCCTTGGAACGGGACCGGTGGGGCAGAGCAATCCTAGCGGCTCGCCCGAGCAGTGGAAGCCGGCGAGGGTGCGCGTTCAGCCGGATGAATGGGGCGCTGTCAGGGCCCCTCTCGTGGAGGATAAAAATCATGCTTTTTCCCTCATTACACATCCCATGCGAGCTTGTAATGATAAAACCTCATCCAAATCACACATTGCAGCTCAATATTCAGTGAGGACAGGGCCTTTTTAAGTCGAAATGTGCAAAACAGCATCCTATCGCTCTGAAACGGCTGTTTTGCTCTCCACCACATTTACTGTCAGACTGGCCGAATTAGACCGATTCTGCCTCTTTCTTGCCTCTGCATGTGAAGAACAGGGTGCTTGTGAGCATATTGTGCAGTTTCAAGCAGGTAGCTGGCTTGGAACGGGACCGGTGGGGCAGAGCAATCCTAGCGGCTCGCCCGAGCAGTGGAAGCCGGCGAGGGTGCGCGTTCAGCCGGATGAATGGGGCGCTGTCAGGGCCCCTCTCGTGGAGGATAAAAATCATGCTTTTTCCCTCATTACACATCCCATGCGAGCTTGTAATGATAAAACCTCATCCAAATCACACATTGCAGCTCAATATTCAGTGAGGACAGGGCCTTTTTAAGTCGAAATGTGCAAAACAGCATCCTATCGCTCTGAAACGGCTGTTTTGCTCTCCACCACATTTACTGTCAGACTGGCCGAATTAGACCGATTCTGCCTCTTTCTTGCCTCTGCATGTGAAGAACAGGGTGCTTGTGAGCATATTGTGCAGTTTCAAGCAGGTAGCTGGCTTGGAACGGGACCGGTGGGGCAGAGCAATCCTAGCGGCTCGCCCGAGCAGTGGAAGCCGGCGAGGGTGCGCGTTCAGCCGGATGAATGGGGCGCTGTCAGGGCCCCTCTCGTGGAGGATAAAAATCATGCTTTTTCCCTCATTACACATCCCATGCGAGCTTGTAATGATAAAACCTCATCCAAATCACACATTGCAGCTCAATATTCAGTGAGGACAGGGCCTTTTTAAGTCGAAATGTGCAAAAAAGCATCCTATCGCTCTGAAACGGCTGTTTTGCTCTCCACCACATTTACTGTCAGACTGGCCGAATTAGACCGATTCTGCCTCTTTCTTGCCTCTGCATGTGAAGAACAGGGTGCTTGTGAGCATATTGTGCAGTTTCAAGCAGGTAGCTGGCTTGGAACGGGACCGGTGGGGCAGAGCAATCCTAGCGGCTCGCCCGAGCAGTGGAAGCCGGCGAGGGTGCGCGTTCAGCCGGATGAATGGGGCGCTGTCAGGGCCCCTCTCGTGGAGGATAAAAATCATGCTTTTTCCCTCATTACACATCCCATGCGAGCTTGTAATGATAAAACCTCATCCAAATCACACATTGCAGCTCAATATTCAGTGAGGACAGGGCCTTTTTAAGTCGAAATGTGCAAAAAAGCATCCTATCGCTCTGAAACGGCTGTTTTGCTCTCCACCACATTTACTGTCAGACTGGCCGAATTAGACCGATTCTGCCTCTTTCTTGCCTCTGCATGTGAAGAACAGGGTGCTTGTGAGCATATTGTGCAGTTTCAAGCAGGTAGCTGGCTTGGAACGGGACCGGTGGGGCAGAGCAATCCTAGCGGCTCGCCCGAGCAGTGGAAGCCGGCGAGGGTGCGCGTTCAGCCGGATGAATGGGGCGCTGTCAGGGCCCCTCTCGTGGAGGATAAAAATCATGCTTTTTCCCTCATTACACATCCCATGCGAGCTTGTAATGATAAAACCTCATCCAAATCACACATTGCAGCTCAATATTCAGTGAGGACAGGGCCTTTTTAAGTCGAAATGTGCAAAACAGCATCCTATCGCTCTGAAACGGCTGTTTTGCTCTCCACCACATTTACTGTCAGACTGGCCGAATTAGACCGATTCTGCCTCTTTCTTGCCTCTACATGTGAAGAACAGGGTGCTTGTGAGCATATTGTGCAGTTTCAAGCAGGTAGCTGCCTTGGAACGGGACCGGTGGGGCAGAGCAATCCTAGCGGCTCGCCCGAGCAGTGGAAGCCGGCGAGGGTGCGCGTTCAGCCGGATGAATGGGGCGCTGTCAGGGCCCCTCTCGTGGAGGATAAAAATCATGCTTTTTCCCTCATTACACATCCCATGCGAGCTTGTAATGATAAAACCTCATCCAAATCACACATTGCAGCTCAATATTCAGTGAGGACAGGGCCTTTTTAAGTCGAAATGTGCAAAAAAGCATCCTATCGCTCTGAAACGGCTGTTTTGCTCTCCACCACATTTACTGTCAGACTGGCCGAATTAGACCGATTCTGCCTCTTTCTTGCCTCTACATGTGAAGAACAGGGTGCTTGTGAGCATATTGTGCAGTTTCAAGCAGGTAGCTGCCTTGGAACGGGACCGGTGGTGCAGAGCAATCCTAGCGGCTCGCCCGAGCAGTGGAAGCCGGCGAGGGTGCGCGTTCAGCCGGATGAATGGGGCGCTGTCAGGGCCCCTCTCGTGGAGGATAAAAATCATGCTTTTTCCCTCATTACACATCCCATGCGAGCTTGTAATGATAAAACCTCATCCAAATCACACATTGCAGCTCAATATTCAGTGAGGACAGGGCCTTTTTAAGTCGAAATGTGCAAAAAAGCATCCTATCGCTCTGAAACGGCTGTTTTGCTCTCCACCACATTTACTGTCAGACTGGCCGAATTAGACCGATTCTGCCTCTTTCTTGCCTCTACATGTGAAGAACAGGGTGCTTGTGAGCATATTGTGCAGTTTCACGCAGGTAGCTGGCTTGGAACGGGACCGGTGGGGCAGAGCAATCCTAGCGGCTCGCCCGAGCAGTGGAAGCCGGCGAGGGTGCGCGTTCAGCCGGATGAATGGGGCGCTGTCAGGGCCCCTCTCGTGGAGGATAAAAATCATGCTTTTTCCCTCATTACACATCCCATGCGAGCTTGTAATGATAAAACCTCATCCAAATCACACATTGCAGCTCAATATTCAGTGAGGACAGGGCCTTTTTAAGTCGAAATGTGCAAAACAGCATCCTATCGCTCTGAAACGGCTGTTTTGCTCTCCACCACATTTACTGTCAGACTGGCCGAATTAGACCGATTCTGCCTCTTTCTTGCCTCTGCATGTGAAGAACAGGGTGCTTGTGAGCATATTGTGCAGTTTCAAGCAGGTAGCTGGCTTGGAACGGGACCGGTGGGGCAGAGCAATCCTAGCGGCTCGCCCGAGCAGTGGAAGCCGGCGAGGGTGCGCGTTCAGCCGGATGAATGGGGCGCTGTCAGGGCCCCTCTCGTGGAGGATAAAAATCATGCTTTTTCCCTCATTACACAACCCATGCGAGCTTGTAATGATAAAACCTCATCCAAATCACACATTGCAGCTCAATATTCAGTGAGGACAGGGCCTTTTTAAGTCGAAATGTGCAAAAAAGCATCCTATCGCTCTGAAACGGCTGTTTTGCTCTCCACCACATTTACTGTCAGACTGGCCGAATTAGACCGATTCTGCCTCTTTCTTGCCTCTACATGTGAAGAACAGGGTGCTTGTGAGCATATTGTGCAGTTTCACGCAGGTAGCTGGCTTGGAACGGGACCGGTGGGGCAGAGCAATCCTAGCGGCTCGCCCGAGCAGTGGAAGCCGGCGAGGGTGCGCGTTCAGCCGGATGAATGGGGCGCTGTCAGGGCCCCTCTCGTGGAGGATAAAAATCATGCTTTTTCCCTCATTACACATCCCATGCGAGCTTGTAATGATAAAACCTCATCCAAATCACACATTGCAGCTCAATATTCAGTGAGGACAGGGCCTTTTTAAGTCGAAATGTGCAAAAAAGCATCCTATCGCTCTGAAACGGCTGTTTTGCTCTCCACCACATTTACTGTCAGACTGGCCGAATTAGACCGATTCTGCCTCTTTCTTGCCTCTGCATGTGAAGAACAGGGTGCTTGTGAGCATATTGTGCAGTTTCAAGCAGGTAGCTGGCTTGGAACGGGACCGGTGGGGCAGAGCAATCCTAGCGGCTCGCCCGAGCAGTGGAAGCCGGCGAGGGTGCGCGTTCAGCCGGATGAATGGGGCGCTGTCAGGGCCCCTCTCGTGGAGGATAAAAATCATGCTTTTTCCCTCATTACACAACCCATGCGAGCTTGTAATGATAAAACCTCATCCAAATCACACATTGCAGCTCAATATTCAGTGTGGACAGGGCCTTTTTAAGTCGAAATGTGCAAAACAGCATCCTATCGCTCTGAAACGGCTGTTTTGCTCTCCACCACATTTACTGTCAGACTGGCCGAATTAGACCGATTCTGCCTCTTTCTTGCCTCTGCATGTGAAGAACAGGGTGCTTGTGAGCATATTGTGCAGTTTCAAGCAGGTAGCTGGCTTGGAACGGGACCGGTGGGGCAGAGCAATCCTAGCGGCTCGCCCGAGCAGTGGAAGCCGGCGAGGGTGCGCGTTCAGCCGGATGAATGGGGCGCTGTCAGGGCCCCTCTCGTGGAGGATAAAAATCATGCTTTTTCCCTCATTACACATCCCATGCGAGCTTGTAATGATAAAACCTCATCCAAATCACACATTGCAGCTCAATATTCAGTGAGGACAGGGCCTTTTTAAGTCGAAATGTGCAAAAAAGCATCCTATCGCTCTGAAACGGCTGTTTTGCTCTCCACCACATTTACTGTCAGACTGGCCGAATTAGACCGATTCTGCCTCTTTCTTGCCTCTACATGTGAAGAACAGGGTGCTTGTGAGCATATTGTGCAGTTTCAAGCAGGTAGCTGCCTTGGAACGGGACCGGTGGGGCAGAGCAATCCTAGCGGCTCGCCCGAGCAGTGGAAGCCGGCGAGGGTGCGCGTTCAGCCGGATGAATGGGGCGCTGTCAGGGCCCCTCTCGTGGAGGATAAAAATCATGCTTTTTCCCTCATTACACATCCCATGCGAGCTTGTAATGATAAAACCTCATCCAAATCACACATTGCAGCTCAATATTCAGTGAGGACAGGGCCTTTTTAAGTCGAAATGTGCAAAACAGCATCCTATCGCTCTGAAACGGCTGTTTTGCTCTCCACCACATTTACTGTCAGACTGGCCGAATTAGACCGATTCTGCCTCTTTCTTGCCTCTGCATGTGAAGAACAGGGTGCTTGTGAGCATATTGTGCAGTTTCAAGCAGGTAGCTGGCTTGGAACGGGACCGGTGGGGCAGAGCAATCCTAGCGGCTCGCCCGAGCAGTGGAAGCCGGCGAGGGTGCGCGTTCAGCCGGATGAATGGGGCGCTGTCAGGGCCCCTCTCGTGGAGGATAAAAATCATGCTTTTTCCCTCATTACACATCCCATGCGAGCTTGTAATGATAAAACCTCATCCAAATCACACATTGCAGCTCAATATTCAGTGAGGACAGGGCCTTTTTAAGTCGAAATGTGCAAAACAGCATCCTATCGCTCTGAAACGGCTGTTTTGCTCTCCACCACATTTACTGTCAGACTGGCCGAATTAGACCGATTCTGCCTCTTTCTTGCCTCTGCATGTGAAGAACAGGGTGCTTGTGAGCATATTGTGCAGTTTCAAGCAGGTAGCTGGCTTGGAACGGGACCGGTGGGGCAGAGCAATCCTAGCGGCTCGCCCGAGCAGTGGAAGCCGGCGAGGGTGCGCGTTCAGCCGGATGAATGGGGCGCTGTCAGGGCCCCTCTCGTGGAGGATAAAAATCATGCTTTTTCCCTCATTACACATCCCATGCGAGCTTGTAATGATAAAACCTCATCCAAATCACACATTGCAGCTCAATATTCAGTGAGGACAGGGCCTTTTTAAGTCGAAATGTGCAAAAAAGCATCCTATCGCTCTGAAACGGCTGTTTTGCTCTCCACCACATTTACTGTCAGACTGGCCGAATTAGACCGATTCTGCCTCTTTCTTGCCTCTGCATGTGAAGAACAGGGTGCTTGTGAGCATATTGTGCAGTTTCAAGCAGGTAGCTGGCTTGGAACGGGACCGGTGGGGCAGAGCAATCCTAGCGGCTCGCCCGAGCAGTGGAAGCCGGCGAGGGTGCGCGTTCAGCCGGATGAATGGGGCGCTGTCAGGGCCCCTCTCGTGGAGGATAAAAATCATGCTTTTTCCCTCATTACACATCCCATGCGAGCTTGTAATGATAAAACCTCATCCAAATCACACATTGCAGCTCAATATTCAGTGAGGACAGGGCCTTTTTAAGTCGAAATGTGCAAAACAGCATCCTATCGCTCTGAAACGGCTGTTTTGCTCTCCACCACATTTACTGTCAGACTGGCCGAATTAGACCGATTCTGCCTCTTTCTTGCCTCTGCATGTGAAGAACAGGGTGCTTGTGAGCATATTGTG